>NC_137018.1:3913407-4108407 GCF_032717465.1 Coenobita brevimanus | reverse complement strand
TTTCCAGATAATACCTTGCTTGCATTTATCACCATCTCTTTGCAGCCTCATTGTAATCCTAAAATGTAAGAGGAGAAATATATGAACGTATGCATCTGTTTACCTGTCTGTTGTTAGTTGGTTGGGCTATATTTAACCCCTCCAGTTCGAAAAGCTCCCCTCAAACCTGAACCACATCGTCTGGGTGATGGAATTAACGAGGAATTAAAGACATGTTTATAGTTTTAAATATAACGTGAAAAACTGATACAAACTATTTCCTTTTTTCCTAAATGCTCGTTTCCTATGACATACGGATAGTAAAAATTTTCTTACCAATCCACTGCTAAAAATTTGATCGTACAAGCCATCCTACCTCACTCAAGCTCCTATGACTCACTCTCAGGCAAATAAATTTTTCTGTCGTTAAGTGGAATAGAAAACTAGAGTTGTCTTTACAACCAAAGAGTTAATGGTGACAGTATTAAAACTTTCATGCTCCTTCGGCTTATTCTCTGGTACATTAAAATGTCAGAAGCTAGTTGTAATAGAATTCTTGAGCTACCCTGACCATGAGAGGGTTAATGAAAACAGTAACGTCTTAGTCCCATACGAACCACTCTCTGGTGAATGAAAACTTTAGCGTTAGCTGGAACGAAACTATAACATTATATTCACTAAGAGATTTAACGTTCCTAGGCGTCTCGCAATGAAACTATGACTCTCTCTCTCTCTCTCTCTCTCTCTCTCTGATATCAATTTTTAACGGAATCTGGCATAGGTCTCTCATAGCCAACTGGCATGACAAAATATTGGAAAAATTCGGGAAATGCGTTTTTATACTGGCATGAAATTTTCGAGAGAATAGAAAAAAAAAACTTCCATATGTGAGCATAATTTTTCTCTTCGAGCAATTTTTCCTGCATACCAAGGAACATAGTAATTTATTTTTTCTCTCCTCCCCTCAGTAACCCACCTGCCGTCAGAATTCATGGAGGGATGCTCAACGGCGTACATTGTCTCAGAGTATATATTCCATCTGCTCACCACGGCCACTCCTGTTTCCATTCTCATTTTATTCTGGACAAAAGGTCGCCATCTGGTCGTCCATCTCCGAGCACTGAGCAACACTTTAGGCCAAGATGAGATACGTTCTTCACTGCTACCCTACCTAGTCAAGATGTCCTTCACTATACTCTTCTGGATCTCTCACAGTTGTCTCAGGACTTACTGGTATCCGATCACTAGAGAGGAGAATGCAAAATCTCTCCTGTATCCTGGAACTTATATCGCAGCGACACTTTTCACAGAACTTACAATTGAATTCCCAATGATTGTTTACATAACCAGCGGCCACATTTTGACACATTACATGTTCCAAACCAATAAGCTGTTAAAAAAAGAGTTGCGCCCTCCCAAAAACGCCAGCAAACCAGCAGAACCAATACTCTTCAGCGTCACCTACATTCGGCAGCTCAGGCATCGATACGCCAAGGCGCGCCAACTGCACAAGCAACTCTCAGACCTTGTTTCGATTCCATTCCCCATTGGTATTATGTCCAAGATCATCTAT
Source organism: Coenobita brevimanus (assembly GCF_032717465.1). Lineage (NCBI taxonomy): Eukaryota > Metazoa > Arthropoda > Malacostraca > Decapoda > Coenobitidae > Coenobita > Coenobita brevimanus. Next base: position 4,106,855 of record NC_137018.1, on the reverse strand, counting down.
ATTACGTCAATGGTGTTCTCCTCTATCTCCTACCCTGAAGAACTGACCCAGTGGGCTGAGATACTGGGTAAAGTCCTGGCCTTCTTCTCCTGCTTGGCCATAATATACGTTCAGGGATATGTGGCGGACCAACTACGAGACGAGGTTTGGATATCGTCATCATTATATCATCATCATCATCAACACTCAACATTTTCAGGATCATCGTCATTATTATAACTGTGAACATAATCATCACCAATATCATCATTCTCAACATGGTAATTACCATCAACAGCATCATCCCATGTCTAATCTTGTTCGTAATAAATACGCTTTTTTTTTCTTTTTTTTTTTAATGGGAAGGAACAGCACTAACGATTGTTCAGTTTTCTTAATCCTTCGGAAACACGAGTAATTCCTTCTCAAATTAGACTTAAGAATTTCACTGCTCCGAGTACATGGCATTTGAGTATCTTTATGAAAATTAAGATAACACAAGACATTTTTTTTTTACTCTCAGAGTGATAAAAATTTTTCTTTTTATATTCCTTCCATTGTCATGGGCTCGAATTCTCATTGATTAAGGAAGCTCCCTAACATCTGTCCCTTAGCGATTTATTTTTGGATATGGGTCGTTAATATCTTTTTTTATGTTATTTATGGAGAGTATGGCGATACACAAAGAATTCATGTGACACAGATGAGGACAGAAGGTGTAATAAGCAAAATAAATCATTCAGGAAAATTTGTTAGTGTGCTTCCTTAACCGACTAGAATACCGGCCATGGACACATAAGTATGTATATTCCAGACTAACACCACATGATATTCCTCAGCTGGCACACACACACACACACACACACACACACACACACACACACACACACACACACACACACATACACTAACTCCTCTGTTGTGGTTGCATTTGCTCATTTTGAATATGTTAATAGACACAAGTTTGCTGATGAAAGAATGTTCTCTCAAAGACTTAAAAAAAACGTTTTTTTTTTTTTTTTCACTGTTGTGTTATTTTCTGGGGGAGCGATGACAATTCTATTTTAACTGAAAAGACTACTAAAACTCAATTAGTTAAAAAAAATATATATATAACTTTGACTCTATGGATGAACTAAGGATTTTGAGACATTTCATTTAGGTTGACAATAATTTTTCTTTCAGTTTATTCCCGAAGAAATCTGTGCTGCCAAAGTATTAATGGGTAAATATTAGGTAATAATTAAACTCTTTGCCTCAAGTTTATCATTAGATGATCAGAAAAATGTCAAGATAAAACTGTACATCTTATATTTCTTGCATAACGTGTTGACGATTCTTGCTGTGTGTGTGTGTGTGTGTGTGTGTGTGTGTGTGTGTGTGTGTGTGTGTGTGTGTGTGTGTGTGTGTGTGTGTGTGTGTGTGTGTGTGTGTGTGTGTGAGCCTCATCCTGTTGCACGTATTGCAGGCCTCAACCCCCCTCGTGTTGCTGACAGAGGCGAACACCTTAAGTCTGAACGGAGATCTTAAGACACAGGCAGATGACGAGGTGAGTCCACTAAACGTTGGCCATTTATTTCCCTTTCACGCTTTCACTTTATTTTGTCTGAGTCACCAAATCCAAAAACCAGAATTATCTCATCCAACTTATAATTTACGTTTCCACCATATTTATAACTCACGCTTCCCACTTAACTGATAATTTACGCTTCCCACCTAACTTATAACTTACGCGTCCCACTTAACTCATAATTTACGCTTCCCACCTAACTTACAATTTACGTTTCCCACTTACAATTTACGTTTCCAGTTTTTGCTAGTATTATAATCTTCGTTTCCGTTCTTAAGAAATAAATTCATCTTAAGTTCCCGTTCCTAAAATCTACATTATCCCACCTTAACTATTGATCTACGATTCCCAGCTTAACCCATTATATTCTTTACTTTTCTTGTTTATCTGCGTTACCTTACTAGTGTAGCAATCTTCCTTTTCCATCTTAAGCTCTCTACTAGGAAGACCTTTAATCTTTTTACCTTTACCTGGGCCAGTCTTTTTATCTTTTTGCAGCTTATTTTTTTTATGCTTCGTGGTAGAATAAGATAATATTGTAGCTCTACATCCTTTCCATAGTACTTCTTCGTGACTAGCCTCATATTCCGTTGTTAAAATCTTGCCACGGATCGGTATTCAAGATGGAGAGGTGGCAATTTTAGAAAAGGTTAGAGTAAAAAGTGAAAAGTATAGGTTATTCTTTGTAACTACTAACGATTTCACTCAGGAACTTCCAAAAGATTAATGAAGACTATAAGCAACTCCTCCGTTTGAAAAATTTCCTCCAGTCTAAATAAAATCGTCTGTAATAGAATGTAAAAAAAAAAAACGAAAAAAAAATATCCTCGTGCTGAAGTGAGTAGGTAATATTTCTTCTTATTAAAGTATTTCCAAGTTCCAGTTCCATATTTTTTCACTGTTTCTAGCATTTACCCTCCTCAGCTTCAATAACATCTTCAAATTATGCTGTTCCCTGTCAAGTATGCATATAACTTGGGCAGATTCACAATCCATGCTTTTTACTTTGACTTTGCTGTTATTTGTTTTTTTAACGATAATAATAATGATGGGGTAATATTACGGTGCTGAGAGAGAGAGAGAGAGAGAGAGAGAGAAGGGGGGCGCGGACGGAGGCAGTATGTGTACGTTTTCCTGCTTCCCAGATATAAGTGCAGTTTTATACGATCTTTCCTCCTCAACAGATAACCAAAATAAAAGACATGAGTGGACGGGACATGGCAACAAAGCCCTGTGGCCTCTACACTCTGTGTCGCTCCAACCTCTTGTCTGTAAGTATTTTCCCCACATCTTTACTTACACCCTTAACTCTTTCACTATGATGACGTATTTTGTCCTTGTGGTAGTATGGTGTATGAATTATTTTTATTTATTTTGTTTTTCCTTTCTCTGTTCGTTTTCTGTATTAAAAAAAAACTAATAATAATATTCAGTTTTCAATTAATTTCCAGGAATGAAAGGGCTAATGCAGACTGTATCTAAAACCAGCAGTTCGAAAAATCTGTCTATCTATCTATCTATAACCCGACGCCCTAATCCCGCAAAGGGTGACCGCAGACAAAACTCCTCCAAGTCGTTCTGTCACCAAGCATTTGCCTACCCTCCCCCAGCTCACTCCTCCCTCCCTCATACACCTCTCATCTCCATCCCTCCACCTCATCCTCGGTCTACCCCTCACTCTCCCTCCCTCCACCTCACCTACATACACCCTCTTAGTTAGTCTTTCATTCTCCATTCTCTCCACACGTCTAAACCACCTCAGTGTATTTCTCCTAATCTTCTCAACCACATCCACATTCACCCCACAACGTTCCTTCACTTCTTCATTCGTCAACCTGTCCCTCTACGTCACTCCACATGGTCCTCTCAAGTAACTCATTTCCACTGCACTTACTCTTGACTTGTTCCCTCTTGCGAGGTCCACGCCTCGCTTCCATACGTCAGGGTAGAGATCACAATACTATCATGCAGTGACTTCTTAACTTCCATACTCACCTCCTTATTTCTCATCACTGCCTTCAGTGAACCAACAACCTTCCTTCCCTGCTGTACCCTTTCACGCACTTCATCCCACAGCGTTCCATCCTTACTCATCACACTACCTAAGTACTTGAATGCACTCACATTCTCCATATCCTCACCATCCAACCTCACTGTACATTCTGTGACTTCATTCCTCTCAAACACCATAACTTTACTCTTGTTTACATTAACTTTCAGATTCCTCTTCCTACGCACTGTCCCAAATTCATTCACCAAACCTTGCAACTACGATTCATCTTCATTCAACAATACTGTACCATCAGCAAAAAGCAACACCGGAATCTTCCAAATCTCACCCTCATTCATTAGAGCCACCCCCACATCCACTGCCCTACCTTGCACCTCCTTTACAATCCCATCCATGTATATTTTAAACAGCCATGGAGACATCACACAACCCTGTTTCAGTCCCACATTGAGATCAAAGAACTCACTCAGCTTACCATCCACTCGCACCGTAGCCCTAGCTCCCTCGTACATACTCTTCACAGCACTCAACAAATTCCCCTCCACTCCATATATTCTTAATATCTTCCACATACCTTGCCTATCTATTCTGTCATAATCTTTCTCCAAGTCCATGAAGGCAACATACACTTTCTTTCCCTTCCTAGATACTTCTCCACTAAACAACTTAGAACAAATATCTGATCTACACACCCTTTTCTCTTCCTAAATCCCCCTTGTTCTTCTCCAACTAGCTCCTCTGTCATATGCCTAACTCTATCAATGAGTATTCTACCATGTATTTTTCCAGCCACACTAAGAAGTCAAATACCCCTATGGTTACCACATACTTCTCTCTCCGCTTTTCCTTTGTATGAAGGAACAATTATACCTGATTTCCAGTCCTCTGGAACCCTTCCTTCTTCCCAAGCCAATTTACACATCTTCCATATCCACTCCACAACAATCTCACCCCCATACCTCAGCATTTCACCACACACTCCATCAATTCCTGGGGCCTTTCCCAACTTGATCTTCTTCATTGCTTCCACTACTTCCGTCCTACTGATCTCTTCCTCCCTCCACTCATCTCTTCTTCTCCCAGCCATTCCCCAACCAGTTATACTCGCACTGCTGTCACTCTCTACATTCAACAAATCCTCAAAGTGCTCCTTCCATCTCCTCAATTTCTCTCCCTTCTCCACTACAATCTATTATTCCTATCTTTCACTCCCCTGCTATTTCCCCTTCACACTGCCTTACATTCTTTACCTCCTTCAACAACAATTTCTTACTCTCCCTCCATTTCACACTCAGAGTCTCCCAAATTCTTCATCCACTTTCTTCTTACTCTCCTTCACCAGTCTCTTCACCTCCCAGCTCCTGCTCACATACAGTATACCTCTCTCTTCTCTCTCTCATCTTCTCCCCTACCTCTACTCGCTAGCCATTCACTACACGCCTTCTTCTTCTGTTCTACAGCTCGTTTCACCTCATCATTCCACCATGCTGTCCCTTGCACACCCTCGCATCTCCTCCTCACTCCACAAACCACCTCACACCCTGCGCCTATCTCTTCCGTGAATATCTTACATACGTCTTCCACCCCTTCCATCTGCTCTAACTCATACCTTCCCAGTCTTTCTTCCTCTATGCTCTTATACTCAGTCATTTTCTCACTACCTTGCAACTTCTCTACTCTTCTCACAGGAGCTGTTTGCTCCTGTCTTCCCCTTCGTCTCTTCAACCATTTTCATTGCAGCTTTACCTTGGCCATCACTAAGTGATGGTCCGAGACTCCATTCCCCCACCCTTTCCACACTCTTGCATCCAACACTTGTCTTCTCATTCGCTCATCCACACACACGTAGTCTATCATTGCCTTTCGTTCAATAAGTTCACCATCCATCCTCCTCATTACTCTCCATGTATACCTGTGGATCATCTTATGCCTAAAGTAGGTGTTAACTATTGCCAACCTCTTACCAGCACAGATGTTCACCAAAGTACTACCATTCCCATCTACTTCAGCTGGCACACCCCACTGACCAACCACTCCATCCACTCGTACATTCCCACTTTGCCATTCATGTCTCCAATCAAAAGCACTCTCTCGCTCCTCTCAGATTTGTCCGTACATGCTTCTACACTCGCTCAAAACTCATCTTTCTCTCTTGCCACTCGGTCCTCAGTCGGCGCATACGCACATACAATCGCCCACGCTTGTATACCTACTTTCATCCTCACCCATACAATCCTTGCACCCACTGTTCCATACTCTCTTATATTCTCCTTCTACTGCTTGCATATCATCAGACATACTCCCTCTCTTGCCCTCTCATTCTCATTAACTCCCGCACATACCTAAACCATGTTCCCACTCTTTCACCCTTTCACCTTACCATTTAGTTTCAGTCAATCTACATATATCCACTCTTGCATCCTCAAGCCCCTGAACAATCTCTCTCTCTTCCACTTCATCATTCACTCCTCTCACATGCCATGTCCCCACCCTCAGAATGTCCTTTGTCCGCTCCTTAGTCGTCAACATGGTCCGTCCTGGTCGGAGGCGCTTTATTTGCTTGTTTAGTTAGTTCTTTTTACGGGGTAGGGCACTAACCCACCACCAAACCTTTTAGTCTCCTCGTACGACAAGCAGGGATACTGGGGAAGTATTCTTGAAACCCCCCTGCCCCCAGGGGGTTGCCCGTGAAAAATGTCTCCCGAATAAGACTGTCTGGAAGTAACAAGAATAATCTAGAATCATGTTATCGTTGTGAACAGATAAAATATTAGAGCACAGGCTATTTAAAAGTTATGAGGGTCCTTCCTGAAAGTGACATGCATAAACACATTTTGAAAAGTAGTGCTTGAGGTGTACACGAGTTCGCCCTTTTTTAAGTCGATGGTTTCTTTCCAAACTGCACTGTTTTCTGTAGCATTCCTGGGAAGTTCAATAACACTATGGCTTCTGCTGATGGTCTCATTCTACATTTTCCTTCGTTTTCCGTCAAATGTTGTAAAAATCAGTAAGGGCATGTGTGTGTGTGTGTGTGTGTGTGTGTGTGTGTGTGTGTGTGTGAGAGAGAGAGAGAGAGAGAGAGAGAGAGAGAGAGAGAGAGAGAGAGTTGTGACTATGTGTGTTTTTGTGTATGTGTGCATGCGTGTGTGCTTGCGATCGCGTGTGCCACCGGTGTTGCATCATTTTCCCAGGCTAGTTCCTCATAAAGACAGTTTCAGGTTGACAAGAGTTAAAGATACTAACACTTATTTTCCTCCCCGCAGCTTGTGAGTGCTGTGGCTACCTACACAGTTATCTTCCTTCAGTTCCACCAAGCAGACCATCCATCCAAAATAAAAAGCAAGTGATTAAACTGATTGGCAGGACACACAGTACAACACAAGTGGCTCAGTTACTGTCCGTGATTTTTTTTTTTTTAACCTGAAGGTGAATAGAGAATGAAAATAACAAAAAAACATACACCAAATTACAGATGTTGACAAGAAAAGCACATAAAAACATTCACCAGGATCAGGAAAGGTTCATACGGTCTCCTGGTCAGTCACAGTAGCAAGAACCAAGAACCATTACCCAGGACGACACGCAACCACTGTTATCATTTCCTAGTGTGAACAGGCAGTGTGGTAAGGAAATTTTATCCAGATGTCTGTGGGGGTTTAAGCAACATACAGCAAACAACAGATGAAGTGAAGTAACAGCTACACAGATAATGAGCGGCAACGAAACCACCAAAAATTATGGGCGGGGAAGGAATAAGAAAATAATTCAGTTCAGAAAGATGCGATGAGTCGTTGTCCCGCATTTGAGATTCAAGCTGATGATGATGATGATGATGATGATTCTAATAAGGAATACGTTTATTATACTGCATTATTTGTTCATACATACTTACTTGATATCATTATGTTTATCAGCTAATTACTGAAATTGCATAACATTATTAAGAAAAGGCTGGAATATGACTTTACCTTTCCTTGAGCAAAATCAGCGTGCTTAATGGTGACTTAACAGCTGTCTCACTTATAGACTTTTGTATAGAATACAGTTGCTGGTATAAATGCTGATTTTATTTCATTTTGACAAATAACGAGAAAGGGGTCAATAAATAAAAAATCTGTAGCCAAAGATGCGATTTTTTAAAACCAACAAACTCATCAGCATGTTAGGTAAGTGTTATGATTTTACGACTAAGAAATGTTGCACTATTACTCTCTGCATCTGTATATTCATTTAGACTGAAAAACTAAAATTTTCGAAGCAAAATACTGAACAATCTTGGATAAAGCAACACTGTGTAACTTGTAAGACATAAATTAGAAGAAAATAATAGTTTTTAAATGTATATTACTTTCGTATGGTTATTAAACTTTACAAGTAAGTGGCATGGATATTAGGAGGAAAATCTGCATAAGGATGGAAAATATACACTCCTTGGAGGTATGGAAAATTTACGCTCCTTGAAGATATGGAAAATTTACTCTCCTTGGAGGTATGGAAAATTTGCACTCCTTGGTGGTATGTAATAAAACATGATATTGCTGGGGGTAACATTTTACATACAGTACATCAACCTGCAACAGGTGAAAAAGTTTGCCCATGCGATGATGTTTATAATAATTAAAATTAATCTTACAGAGTTATCACGAATAGAGTAATTAGAAAGTAAAATACTTCTTCCTTATCTAACCTGAATATAACAGCATAGCCTACGTTTATCTTTGTCAAGTATTATAATAAAGAGTCCTTAGATCGTAGATATTATTGTCATTTATAAGGTGACGACAGGTTAAAATTAGCTGAATAAAATAAACATTAGCTGTATGGAAGATAAAGTTAGTTACTACAGTATTTTCAGGTGACTATGTTCCTAACTTACACTTACCCTTTATTCTTCAAAGAAATTATGCATTAACCCTGTCTCATTAATTTTTTTTTTTTTTTGCTAATTGCAGTTAATAATAACTAAAGTCACGCTGTGAAGAAAACCATCTTCATAATGTTGTTAGCGGGCATGTATGAATGAAGGAAATTTTGATTTTGTAACAGGAGGGTTATAAACAATCTACCGAGTTATACATCAGGCTTCTTGAACTCTCAGGAAAATCAGTATCGTCCTCAAGTTTGATGAACAGAAGAAGGAAAAAGTTGATCCATTCGCTACATGCATTGGTCCAATTATGATCTTGGTTATGTTTCGTCATTTTTTAAGTATCGTCAGACGAAAATGGGAAGATACTTGATTCCATAACTGCAGTATCTCTGTTTCCCTATCATTTATGTGGTCTTAATGGTAAAGGGTATCCTGGGTAAATCAATTAACAATGGTAACGCTAATGCCAGTCTAGAGAGTAAAAGTAATGCCTAACATTACCAAAATTCACACGAACAGTTTCTCTCTCTCCTGCATCTCCCATGACAAAATAATGGAAGGTTACCTGTATGCAAATCCTTTCCTGATCGGCAAACCTCTAATTTTTTTTAGCCATTTAACACCTGATGAATTTATTTAGGTGACATTTTATAGAATCCTGAGTGATAATACAGGAAACATTAACCCTTCCATGGTCAAGACAATTTTTATATTCTCTTCCAATCAATTTCAAGCAACTATTTTCACTTGAGGGTGAACATAAGAGCCTGAGAGTGTTATTGAAAGAAAAACGACAATTGAGAGGCACCTTGCAATGCTGCTAATATGAAACGTCGAAACATCACAGGATGATTTCTTTTTCTTTTTGCTACATCGATGCTTATATTGACAAAAAACAAAAAATAAAAAGCAAGTAGAAAAATATATGTGAAAAATCTACATTATTCATTTTGTCTTCCGTATTTGCTTCTGAGACACAATGGTATCAAATAATTTCATTAATCAATTTTACCCTTGGAGCACATGACGTTTATTTCTTATTTATTAATTTATTTTCATGTCTGATTTTCATCATCTCGTGTTGATTTTACTTTGTTAAGGAACGAATATTCGAGCTGGAGCGATTACTGGTACGTAAAGCCCTCACCATATCCTTTAATACTGGATGACTCTGACAAAGCCGAATATAATCGTCAAATAGCAGTAAGAATAAAATAAATATGACATCCTCCGCTGACGTCTTACTCATCGGGAACTCCCACATAGATGTTACTACGCTTGTGCGTCGATGTATGTATGTATGTATTGTACTCGACGCTTGCACGCACCTTGTATTGACAGGCAGTTGTACTGTGCTCGTTGAAGCAGTTTTTGCGGGTCCTGAAGGGCAACTTATCCACAGGGAACACATTTTTCCGTGGCTGGAGAAGTAACCCGTCCCACCCAGTGCTTCACGCAAGAGCACCGTATAGACGTGGGGAGCTTTTGGAGTGTAGGATGAGAAGCGCATGTGGAAGTTGTGTTATCGTGACTGTGTTAGCGAATGAGGGAGTCTGTAATGTCATCAATGGCATTTCGGCTTCGGTGCGAACATGTGCAACCCATGAAAGAACATACTAGCCTACAGTGTCCTGACTGTCCGTCCTCAGGCGGGATGTAACCCAAACCAGGAGATGTGGTAAGCCCACTTTTTGCCGACACGACTATCGGAGGAGATGACCATGAAAAATAAGTCTCTTCTGTCTCAACCATTCTTACTTCATAGCCAAATCTTTTCCATGTAAATGAAGGCGTGCCCCTGCAGGGATAGCCAGTTACTATGCATCGCTTTCAAACGCTCTCCACTCATTTATTCCATGTGTCAGTACCAGCTCATTGTAATTCTAAACCACTCCACAACCGCTTTGTACACTATATACACTGATTTTTATCTCCTGTGCCATCCTCATCTTTCTTAACGTTACATTCGTGTTTTTTCCATGATATCTACAACGTTATACACAAATATGCCTGATAAAGCATATCATATTTTACATTGCCAAAAATATTTTTGGACTTATTAGATAAATAAATTATATATATATATATATATATATATATATATATATATATATATATATATATATATATATATATATATATATATAAGTTAAAGCTAAGTAATGTAAGTTCATTTGTATGCACCGCTCAAAAGACTTGAATTCTTGCCGAATGATATTGCAAAATCATTCGTTTGCAGATCCTCCTGGCTGAACTGCAGGAACACCACCAGGTAGGTACAGGCAGCACTCAGCATCTGGAAGAGGAGGTAAGCGTCAGTGAAAACATCTTTATATCCTGCAGTAGGGTGACGTGCCACGTATGTAACTCTTGCTGCATAAGAATGACTTTACTCAGTTTACCAAAGATCTTTAGCAGCGAATGGGTTACGAAATTTTTTTATGTTCGTAGGATGAGGGGGTTGTTTCCAAGCTTAATAAAATCGTGTAAAGGCGGGAAGGCTCATTCAGTCCCGTCAACACTGTGATGTCCTTCCTTAATTCTTGCTAGGGTAACGTTTATACAGTATTAAGCTTAGGAGAGACGTCTGGCAATGAAGAGGACAGAAACATACCATACTATAACCACTTTACTCAGAGAGGTCTCCACATAACTAAGTAAGGTCTGGGAGTCACGAGAATTTAATGACAAAGGAACCATCGTACTGACCCAGATAAAATCCACCTCTTCCTTTTCAGCTTAGTACTGAATATGGCGGAGCAACTCTATACAGGTTGAGGAAAACGTCTTGTCCGTGAGAAACGTTGCTTGATGGAGAAACTACAATAGTTCTTCCACCTTGACATGGCCCAGATTTTCGTCCGTTTGCAGATTCTTTTGCGTAGTTCAGTGGCAGAAAAGACAATGTTACGACTCTGCATCCTTTGTATAGCACCGCTTCGTGACTAGCTCTATATTCGAGTGTTACTTTACCGCTACAACTCAATCAACTCAATATTCATGACGGAGAAACGTCAATTCTAGGCCCAGTTAAGGTGAAAAGGAGTATACATATCATTATCCTTTAATTCCTTCGCTACGAGACATCTCCCTCAAGCTTAGCATAAGTGGCTGGAATGAGCAAGAACTGCAATAAAAACCGCTACCTAATATTTTGGATTAGGATAATATAGGAGAAATTTAAAACTATGATAATTTTCCCTTGCAGTTACACTTTTGCATTTACCATTATCTTTTTCAGGTTGGGTAAAGGACTCAAATAGACAGGGGATAATGACGGTGATGGCAAAGGCTTTCAGTTCGAAAAATCATTCCCAAGCTAATAGAAATGGAGGAGGAGGAGGAGGAATTAAAAGGAGAAGAAGAAGGCGAGGAAAGAAGAAGAAGAAGAAAAGATGATGATGATGAAAAGAGTGATATAAAGTGAGAGAGCCTGTGATGCTTCATGCGAGAGAGTGAGAAAGCTGCTTAAATTGACGATGATGAAATTACTGTGTGTGTGTGTGTGTGTGTGTGTGTGTGTGTGTGTGTGTGTGTGTGTGTGTGTGTGTGTGTGTAATTCACCGGGTCGGTCAGGATCACTTGATGGTCGTGATTGTCAGCTTTTACCCTCCCGGAAGGGAGCTGGGAGCTCATATAGTCCGATCTAAGGGCAAGGCTGTGACCTTCACACACGCACACACCCGTCCCCTTGCTCAAGGGGGACAGTAACCACCCACTTCGTCAGTGAAACTTTTCGCAACCTGAGCGAGGTGCGAACTCCCGTCCACCAGTTGGCAAGCGAGAACGTTACCACTGCACCAGTGTGTGTGTGTGTGTGTGTGTGTGTGTGTGTGTGTGTGTGTGTGTGTGTGTGTGTGTGTGTGTGTGTGTGTGTTTGCGTAAAAGGATGAGAAATTGAGAGTCTGCGAGCAAGTGAGAGAGTGTGGGAAAGTATGTGAGAGTATAAGAAGACCTGCATACACAGAATATGTTCGAGTTTGAAATAATGAATATGACTGATTGTTAGTATGAGAGAGAGAGAGAGAGAGAGAGAGAGAGAGAGAGAGAGAGAGAGAGAGAGAGAGAGACTATGCCAGAGACTGATGAGAGATCCATATGCTGGGAATGTTGAAAATTATAAGACTGACAGTGCTGGTGTGCGATGTAAGAGAGAGACTAAACGTGAGAGTGAAAGAGAGTATGTTAGACTGAGAGTGTGACAGTAAGAGAGTGAGATACTGAAGGGTAATAGGTAATACTTGAGACTGAGAGTGTGACAGTAAGTAAGAAAGTGAGAGAGCGAGAGAAATAAATGAGCAAGTGAGAGAAGGTGCTTACACTGAGGACGTTTGAGACGGAGAGGTTGTAGCATCCACCGACACTCAGGGTTAAGGGATTTTCTGCCAGCTTGTATATCACCACCTGCAACACAGTAAAATCATCATCAATTCATCATCACTTTCATCATCGTCATCATTAGTTCATCATCATTTTCATCATCATCATCATCGTCATTTCATCATCATTTTCATCATCATCATCATCATCATCAAATTTTTATTATTATTATTGTTACTTATTTTCATTAATTACATTGTTATCATTTTCAGTGCACTGTTATTTTCCTCACTTTTATCATCACTATCATTAGACTAAGACTGTTATTAGTGTTAACCTTTTTGCTTATCCTCAGCTTTTTCTGCTTCATCATCATGTTCGTCACTCATTGTTTCATTATCACTGGGCTATTAGCATTATAATTATTATCATTATCATTGTTGTCATCATCATTAACATCATTATCACCATCATCATTATCATGATCATGACCACCACGATCATGATCACTATCATCAAGTTGTGCTTAAGCAATGTATATGATATGCAACAATACACATGGTAAGAAGAGAGTGTAATGGATGTAGACAGAATTCTGGCTGATTATTTGAGTATAGGGAGAAACTTGAGCGTGGTATTGACAGAGAGTTCAGGGAGGGTAGAGGGAAGGATTGCCTGATCACTCAGCTGCGGCAAGCACGGTTAAATCAAGAGGAGTATGGGAGAATAAGGGTGAGATGGATATTCCATGTGAGAGCAGAGTAGTCGTAGAGTGCTGCAACTTTAGCTTCATCTGAAAGTGAACCTGGAGGACTTCAGGCCAAAAGTGTCCTTCCGCAGTTCACCATCTTCCTTTCAGAGGATAGGGAGGGAACGCGCAGCTCCACCACCCGGTCACATCGATGCTGCCACGCGAAGGCGTCCCTTCCAGCACGGAGTAAAATGCCACGCGAAGGCGTCCCTTCCAGCACGGAGTAAAAAAAAAACGAAAGGGTTAAAATGACAAGCAAACAGTGGCACATGAGTGATAAACGGTTGGGACAAATGACCTAAGACCAAGCACGTTTAGAACAGCTGTAGGTACGAGTATCATTCACAAAGTGTTTGGTTAGGAGCAGTAATAGCATGTGTAGTGCTACAAGTGTGTTAGGTAGTCGCTGTTTACATAAGATTCTATACTGTTATCAAATATGGGTGCATTCTTGGAGGATTCTCAATTTCAGTAGGAACAATGTGATGAGGGCCGGAATAAAATCATCTTTATATAAGGGCCGAAATACAATAATCTTTAACTGAGGACTGCAATAAAATCATGTCTATTGGTGAGCCGAATAAAAACCATCTCCACTGTCAGAAGTTTCCATCATCTTATATCATCAACAGTGATCCAAGATGAAATAAAATAATCACATGAAAAGATGTCGAAACGTGTGTCAATAAAGATGAATCTTATTTCGACACCCATCACATTGTTCCATACTGTTAAATTTATCTTTGCTACTACCGGACGATTTTATTCACTGATCTGGTTAAAGTTTTGTAATGAATGAAATGAATAACGCCATTTTGAACTCCTCCATTTCGAAAAGTCTCTCATAAGATAAATACAATAGACTAGGGTAACAAGAACAAGAGTATAAAAGACGTAATCTACTTGAAGGCGTTTAGAAGAATCAGTAAGGTGAAAGAAACAGGTAAGGTGAGAGAAACAGGTGTGGAAGACAAATGTAAGAGTAGGTAGAATGGCGAGGAAAAGGAATTCATAATATGTCATAAAGAACACATATACTGTGTGCATGAAGTGTTGCAAATTCTAGATCCATTCCAGTGGGTTATGGGATGATGATGATGATGATGATGATGATGATGATTTCCACTCCCTACTACTGAAAGTCTTCCATCTGTGATCTGTTTGTAGCTAAAGTTTTTTAAGATATCTTCGCACTGTATAGTTTTTTTTTTTTTTTTTTTTACCGCTCCTGATATTTTTTTTCCATCTGCATTGTTGTCTAGTTTACACCAAGAATGGGATACATAAAACAAAAATTAATAAATAAAATAAAAAAGACCATGCCAACATCAGTGCGTCGAGTTAACCTGACAATGTTCCCGAATCCCTTTTGGTTTAGACGATGACCATGTGTATACTCCTTCTACTCTAACTTGGCCTAAAACTGACTTCTTTCCATTTTGAATGCTTAGATGTAACAGTAGATCAACACTGAAATATGATGCTAGTCAGGAATAAGTGCAATTGAGAGAATGTAGAGCCATAGAATACCTGTAGTTCCTTTTTTTTTTTTCACTGAGGTACGTGAAATATACTACAGAAGGGCTAAAATCTGGGCCAAGTTCAGGTAAACGGACTATAGTCATAATGGGGGGATGGGGGGATTTGACTAAGAAGCAAAGAAGATTTATTCTTGCCTCAAAACGAAGGCTAAGTGAATTTAGCCCAACCAAAACTTAACTCAGACTCTGCCCGATGACACCAAACCGGCCTTAATGGCACTGTCCTGCGTCGGGGACAGGATAAAGTGAAATAGATGTCCTCAGTCTGAAGAGGTTATTGAAAAGAATTTATCCCATTTTTCAATCTAACTTGGCCTAATATTGTCATCTCTCCATCTTGATTGCCAACCTGTAATGGCAGATTAACACTACAGTTTGATGCTAGTCGGGAAAAAGTGCTCTGGAGAGGATGGAGAACAAGAGTACTGCCTGTGCTAAAAAAGGAAGAAAACATAGACCAAGTTACAGTAAAATCAGTATAGTTTTTAAGACCTTCGCAGCAAGAGATTTTTACCATCTTTCTGAAAATAATCTATTGCTAGAAAAAAAAACTCAGGATAAAGAGGCAAACCATTTGAGCTCGAGGACGAAATTTTCATTATTTTTTTTCCTGGCAGACAGCTATATTCACCCTAATAAAAACTTTCCAAGGTAGAGTATTTATATGTATGTATATGTGTATGTAATTCCTTAATCTTTTTGTATGTATGTATGTATTTCTTTAACTCTCTCTCTACCAAAGATTTTTTCCGAGCTGAGTAAAATAATCTGGAGGTAGCAGAGATACACTAAATTACTGCCTCCTGGTAGTCAAGGTGTTAATCTACCTGCCTAATCTACTTTGGAACTAAAACAGCGACGTGGACAAAAGTTAACCTTGTGGGGTGACTCAGGCCAGGTTGCTGCCTCCTCCTGCGTCTTAGCCAGAAGTCTCATGGGCTCTGCTGCCTGGGAAAGAAAGACAGATTATAAGGTAGACAGGTAGACAGATGAAGAGAGAGAGAGAGAGAGAGATTATATGAGGGATGGATAAATGCTCGACGCAGTTAAATACATTATTACGAGTACATACAATGATTATTTTCTCCATTAAAGATGTCTAGATATTAATAAGAATGGGACTGATTAGGACAGTGTTGTTTTTGTTGGTCGAATCTAAGCATAGACCTAACAGCCCGTTCCCTGAGACCTGGTACTCCTTCCACGTACTACTCAGCTGTAGGTGTCACTACTTCGGCGTTAATAGGCCTACCCGCCGTTCATACTACATGTATGCAAGGCCTGTCCCATTCAGGACTGGTGTACTGGTATATTAGAGAGGGTGTTTTTATGATACATCAGTGGAATATTAGTAATGTCTGTTTTTAAGAGATTCATTCATTCATTGCCAGACGCCATGTACAGTATCCCAAACGGGGTGGCCAAGGCTTAGAGTTAATTGTTTTACAGGGAGGGGCACTAATCCTCCACCAACCCCACTTGACACGTAGGGAGAACGTTATGCCAACAGCATCTGGTGTTCCCAGGCGGTCACCCATCCAAGTACTAACCAGACCCAACGTTGCTTAACTTCGCTGATCGGACGGGAAGCGGTGTACTCAACGTGGTATATAGCTTCATTAAATTATTCCCTGCTTCACTCTGGGATAGAACTCTCGACATTTCAGATAAAGGAAGACCTCATCGTAACAAGGAAGCATAAATACTATCATTCATAGCAACAAGGAAACGTCAGTATTATCATTCATTGTAACAAAGAAACACTGATATTAACATTCATCGTTACAAGGAAATATGAATTTAAGCATTCAGCATAATAAGGAGACATGAGTTATCTTTCATCATAGAGAAGGGACAACAGTATTATCTTTCATCATTATATGAACTCATTCCTTCACTGCACTCATTCCAACGTTTTCAGTGCAATGACTCCTTTTAAGTCTTACCCTATCCCCAGCCTGTTGGTTATATACAGTTTAGAAGAAACCCCTTGTAAAATATGAAGTTATTGAACGCTATATCTGACCCCTTCAGTTCGAAGATTCTGCTGAAGGTAGAAAGAATAAAATTAAATGTCTGTCTTACCTTGCTTCGGATGTTGTCAGCTATGCGGCCCGTCATCGTAATTATTGCCAGAGTAAGGAAGTCCCCGATAGCAATAAAGGGTATGTATATTGCATCAGTGGGTAGGTTGAAGGTCACCATGTAGAAGAAGGTGTTGATGATGGTGTAGAGAGCTGTGATGTCGTAGCACAATATGGGGATGGATACGACCTTCTCCAGTTTACCATACAGATCACGAAGTCTGAGATTAGTATGATGCACGTCAAGAAGGGTCACACCAGATGCCTTCCCTTCTAGGAGCATGGCTAGTGTGGCGTTGTTGGCGGTCAGGGAGTCGAGGATGATCTGCCCCAAGGAAACTAAGAACACCAATGGCACCGACAGCACCGCCTGCAGCCACAAGAGCGAGATCTCGAATAAGTAGTAAGTCCACTGTTCCGTGTGTCTGACCAGGTAGGTGTGGTACCAAAATGAATACAAGATGAAGTTGAAGAGATTCGGTGTTAAGGCAAAGACTGTCCTTGTGACGTGGGATCCGATGCTCAGTTCCTTGATGTCTAAGTTTTTGTACTCTTGGAAGAGCGTCACCAGTTTTCGGGAGTTGATCCAGATGCTGATCGCGGAGGCGTAGGAAGAGAGGGAGATGCACCATGCGTAGATCGTCTCCGCTACAGTCAACATTGTGAAGGACAGTATCGAAGTGTTACGCAGAAAGACATCTGAAGAGGAAAATAATAATTACTAGCAGTTCTTCTGGGAGTTGGATTAGTTACCTAAATCAATGTCCAAATGTTGTAACCACAGCCTCAAGGAAGTAAAAGATTTATATCAGGCCCAATTAAAATACCTTCAAAATTTAATTTCTGTACTTGAAAATCTTCAAATTCAAAGTTAGGTATTTCTGGGAGTAGACGGTACACCAACCATGGTCAGCCCTCACCCATCCACTCACTGCCATGTCAACACCCGGTGCATACGTTCACTAAATACACCACATCCACTAAAGCACTCATAAATAATTGAACATTTTTGGAGTGAGTGAGTTGGTAGGGGACGGGACCTGAGCTCCTTCCCCAGTATCGACTCTTACGTCCTTTGATGCCTATGGTATGCTTTGTCCGTTATCTATACGCAAACAGGATTTCATTCCTTTATTTTATAAAACAAAGATGTTACCCGAATGAGACGAGGATGGGACTTCAACTTTTCCACAGTATGGAGCTCTTGTGATACTTCGACGTGATTGGGCTTTTAAGTAGCTGCATACATAATTTCATGTTTATTTATTTTTAACTTTTTGTATTAGGGATCGAGATTTATTCATACGAAAATGGTAGATGAAGACACCCACCATCCACTCACTCGATGCAGGGCAATCTTAAGGTGATTCTACACTGACTGAAAAGCGAAATGATTTCCTGTATTCCAAGAAACCATTTACTGCGATGAGCATTAACCATATAATCAAACCGACGCCCGCTGGTCTAATGTTTTAAGGCGGTCCAGCTGGATGTAGCCTGTAATAATTTTCTTGTGGGATTTGATTGTGATTCACTGCACACATAATGTCATTTAGGGACGAGTCTTAAACACAGATAGATACTTTTTACTTATTTTCTTTTCTAGTTTTCAAAATACATTGCGCTGAAAAGACTGAGGTTGGTAGGTAGAGTGAAATGAAGAATGAGGAAGACAATTTTAGACATAACCAACTGTGCAAATGAAGGTCTGGGAGTATCGCTAAATTGTTGCATTAGAGACTTGGAGAGAAAGGAGGTGAGAGTTATTTGCCAGAGAGGTACTATACATCTGCTAGGATGAGAGAGAAAAACAGGCAGTTCAGAAGCACAGTCACCACTGGAACAGCGCAATGGAGGGATAAAGATGCCGCACCATGGAGAGAGAGAGACACACACACAGAGAGAGAGAGAGAGAGAGACAGAGAGATAGATGAAAAAAATGACTTGTCCCTTTTTAAAAAATAAAAAATGTATGTGGTGAGGCCTTCTCTTCACCTCAATTAGAGCTGTATTCCACACGTGTGTGTGTGTGTGTGTGTGTGTGTGTGTGTGTGTGTGTGTGTTTTGAGGGTTCTTATCCTATTTTATCCATATTTGGTGTGGCGGTAGACGAACGATCAAGGAGCTGATCTATTGTTATTTTGAACAAATCGTCATACGTCAAGATCACATAGCTATGACAGTTTGGTCTAGTAAGATCAACAAAACTTGGTTAAACTATTACGGCTAATGCAATAACTTTGTGGTTCGATCTAATGAAAGGTCAAGAATCAAAGTCACAAACCAGGTCTAGTTCAACCCGTGTGTCTGTGTGTGAACAAAATGATTAAAACAGTTTTCATCTGATTTGGGTCAAACTTGATTCAGGCTCGAAGATCAGCCAAGGAGTTCGCCGACTGTTTTTGAGAACAATAATGAGTCAAAGGTCAATCAACAGCAACGTCAATTTGAACACATTGTGTCAGATTAACATCAAACTTTGGAGAAGGATTTGGGATAAAGTATGATAAATGAATTCCCTTTTCAGGACAATCAGTCAAAGGTCAAGGAAACAGGGAGAGGCAAAATGTCAGAGCCATGGGACAAGGTCAACTCAAATAGTTTTCATTCAGTTTAAACCAAACTTAGTAGGAGACTTAAAGGTTAGGTAGAAATGAACTCATACGATTCTGAGGGCAATCGGTAACGGGTCAAGGTCACAGGTCAAAGTCAAATGTTCGGCTGTTTGACCAGGTGGTGGGCGCAGGTGATGCTCTCTCTCTCTCTCTCTCTCTCTCTCTCTCTAGACCAAGAATATAAGATGGCTGCTGACGACTGAAGTTTTAAGAGGCACATTTTTAACTGTTCAGACTTTGGGACTCTGAAAAACCGAAGCTATCCATGTGAAAAAAACAAGTCTCAGTAACACTCAACTGTTATCAGGAAAACTTTTGTGGTTGGTAGTTTGTCGCTTTATTATTCATTCAGCTTTGCCTTGGAAGAGTTTGGTAGCTATATGTGCAAAGAAAACAGACGCAGAGGTAATCAAACACACAACTCAGGATTAGGGAAGGTGATTACTATGGTCCCAACTGCACAGCCATATCACATTTCCTCCATTCAGTACACGTTCCTAGAAGATTGCCCGCTGTCGTTTATTGATCCAAGCGCCCATTTCCAATACAGTATTAACCAATTCACCCAAATGATGTATTTTTTGCATTCCCCCACGTGATAGCAGGGTGGGGTATGTTTTGGTTAGCGTTTCTCTCTCTCTCTCTCTCTCTCTCTCTCTCTCTCTCTCTCTCTCACTTTCTGTGTGTGTGTGTGTGTGTGTGTGTGTGTGTGTGTGTGTGTTTAACTGAGCAAAGAGTTGAGGGTCAGGCAAATGGTTGACCTATTATTACTGATAACACCAGGTCAAATGTTAAGGTCACATGGTTAGATGAAAGTTTGACCTAGCAAGAGCAAACTTTGTAGAAGTAAAGAGCATAAGACAAAAACGAAGGATCAAGTTTGGAGAACAACAGGGCAAGACCAAATTTCGATCCGTTTGTCTGTGGGTGAACTAACTAAAACAATTTTGATCTAATTTGGACAAAACCCAGTGGAAGTTTAAGGATCAGACATAGAGTTGACTTTTTTTTTTTTTTAGAACAACAGCTGAAAGATCAAAGTCACATAGCAAGGTCAACTTAAACAGTTTTTATTCTATTTAAACTATTTTTTTTGGAAGGGTTAACGTAAATGCAAGGATGAGGAGGGTCAATTTGGTGAATATTCTGCCAAAAGACAACGTCACAGGGAAAGACCAACGGTCAGCGTAACATGGTAAGATAGTAATAAGTTTTTATCCGATTTATACCAGGCTTCGGAAGGATTGAAGGTACGGCAGGAAAGAAGAAATTCCACTGGGATAACAGTCAAAGTTCAGCATCGGCAGATAAAGGTCATTGGTAACACAGCACGATCTGCTTAAACAGTTTTTATCAAATTTAGGCCAAACTTTGTGGAATGGTTCAGAGAAAAGCCAGAATGAATTTATTTAATATTTAGAACAAGCCGCCAAAGGTCAAAATCAGAATGTAAAGTTAAACGTTCTACATTTACACTAGTTCTTGGACGTGTGTATTGCTTTCTTTGAGTGCTCCTTCTTGTTTAGTTACTGTTGATATCTAGAGATGTCTGTATTCAGCTTAGGTTAAATTTTTCAAACTAGAGAGGTTAGACAGAGAATTCACTTATCTACCACAGGCCTTTCTTATCTTGAAGAATTTGGAAGAACAATTTTCTCTCCCAAAATTCATATGCTCTCTGTAGTACACCATGTTCTAGGAGCTTACCAGTTGCTGTCAAGTGATCCCAGCTCCTGTGCATTTATGAACTAATTCACTCTCACTAAGGATTTTTACACCCGAGACTCGGCTTAAACAGTATTTTTTGAGCAGTGTATGTGTCTGTCTTACTGTTTGTTCGTCTGTGTGAGTGTTACTTGCTCAAAATTCTTTTATCCGATTTTAACCAAACTTGGCGGAAGAGTAGAAGGACAGCACTTGAAGAAACCTGCTTTCTTAAAACTAAGTCAAAGGTCAAGGTCACAGGGCTAGATCAAATGCTGACCCAGCAAAAATAACATTCAGAGTTTGTATCCAGTTCTGAACAAACTTTAGTGAAGGACTGAGGGTATGGCAAAGATGAAGTGATTTAATTTTGAGAAGAGTCAATTTGAAGTCAAAGTCATAGGGTAAAATCAAAGTCTGATTCGTGTCGTGTCTTCTGTGACTGTTAAGAAAATAAATAGTTTTAGTCTGAATTTAACCAGATTTAGTAGAGTGGTTGAGATTCAGATAAGGAGTAACCTTTCTATTTTTTCTTTCCTTTTTTTAGAACAATAGGTTATAGGTCATGGTCAAAGAGCAAGGTCAGCTTAGAGTTCTTACTCAACTAACTCAAACTTAGTGCAACAGATGAGGATAAGGAGAGAATACAAGCACTTGATTTTGTACACACTCAGTCAAAGATCAAGGTCGCATGGGAAGATCAAAAGCCAAGCTTTCAAGGCAAGGCCAACTCAGGCAGTTGTGATCTGATCTTAACCATAGTGGAAGTATTAAGGGTCAGCCAAGAAAAAGATTCAATTCTGTGAAAAACCAGTCAAAACCCAAGGGCATAAGTGAAAGTTTGGCCCAAATGTCTGTGTATAAACTTAAAAAAAAAAAAAAAAAAGTAAAACAGTTTTAATCTGATTTGGAACAAATTGGTGGATGTGTTAAGGGTTACTCAAAAGGATGACCTTTTTATTTTTTTTAAGAGAACAATTCGTAAAAGGTTAAGTTCATACGGCAAGGTCAACTGGTAGGGTTTTTATCTAGTGCAGACGGCTTTGTGAAAGAGTTCATGTTAAAGCAAAGGTAAAGATATTCGATTTCGAGAACAGTCCAAGGTCAAAGTCAATGAGAAAGATAAAAAAAAATCAAGATTACAGGGTAAAATCAGCTCAGTTTTTATCTGATGTGAACCAAAGTTGGTGGAAGGGTTAAGGTTTAGGCAAGAGTGAAGTAATTCGATATTGCAAGTAATCTATCAAAGGTCAAGGACAAAGGGTAAAACCATATATTCGGCCTTTAGGTCAGCTGGTGGTCGCGGGTGCTGCATTCTTTGAGTCCTCCTCCTTGTTGTTATTATCCTTGCTATTTCCAGACAATTCCACGCAACGTAAGATAAATTTTAAAAGTTAGATTAAGATAAAATTTTAACGTTAGAGGGGATGGCTACAACTTTCACTGACCTCTCCACTATCAGTGGTGCCTCCTAGCTTAAATAACATCAAGGAGTGGATGGTCTCAGTAAAATGCAAAAAGTATGGGGTCATAGTGAAGTGGCAAATTCATTAACGACTTTCTCACGCAGTATAATATTTGCTTAGAATGGTGCTGTCAACCATGCTTATCCTGTTAATGAAAAATGCTCCCTAAACTTCAAAAGCATCTGGTATCAAGCGTATTAAGTTCCTGGTCCAAACGTGCAGTGCTGCGTACACAAAGCCACGACCCAAAATTGCTAAATTTTCTGAGCTTGAGTTTTATACATTATTATTTTCACTTTCACGTAAATAGTTACCATAACTTTACAGCCGAATTAGCGTGAATAATCGTACAAAGAGAATATGAGAACTAGCAATTACTGATAATTATCACTCTTTACACTTGTTTATCCTGCACTTTGGTCCAAGATCCATCATCAGCATAACTGCAGGCGCCCTACTTCGTCCTCGCCTTGCGAAGGGGAAGTGGATGAATCTGAATGATGATACTGATACATTCAAGGGGTGATATAATTTTGCTGATGAAAGAACTGCTGTAGATCAATGTAGAGCACAAAAACGTACTCTCCTGGTAGCTACAGGGTTTGTGCATTATCTAGTGATCGCTATGTCTTCATCATCATCATCATCATCATCATCATCATCTACTTTTCTGTGTTCACATAGAGGTTTCATTTATTTTATTTTACCTTTTTTACTTTTTTATGAATTGAAGGAAAATGGACGTTCCAGGTAAAAAAAAAAAAAAAGGGGGGGGGGCATCCGAAAGCTAACTTCAGGATGTTGGGGGTGTTGTTGCCATATTCCTACACCAGTGACATGATAAAGAAATGCATACGTTCAGAAAGTACAATTTTTATCGCAGGAAATACGTAAGTCAAAGTTAAACACACGAAAACACAAAGGATCTAGCAGGTTTAATGCAACCAAATATATTGAACGGTAGATAAAAGGAAGCCCCCCCACCCCCAAAAAAAGTGGAAAAACACAGAGCAATTCAGAGTGCAATACCCAAACGCCCACCAACTGGTTTAAGGCTGAACATCTGACTTTGCCCTGTGACTTTGACCTTTGACCGACTGCTCTCAAAATCAAATCCCCTTATTCCTGCTTTTACCCTGAACGCTTGCACAAGGTTTGGTTTAAGGTGGATAAGACCTGTTTAATTTGACCTTTCCAAATGGCATTTACCTTTGACCTAGTGCTCTCAAAAACTGTAGGTCAAGCTCTTGGCTCATCCTCAACCCATCCACCAACATTTGTCCAAAGCAAATCAAACGTGCTTTAGATGTTATGTCTGAGCACAGACACACGGTCAAAATTTAACCTACCCCTTGCTGTGATTTTGACCTTGGACTGTTCTCGAAACTGACTAACTTCGTTCTTGCCTTAACCTCAGCCCTTCCAGCAAGTTTGGTCTAAGGTGGATCAAGGGTGCTTAAGCTGACCCTGCCACGTGATATTGTCGTTTGATCTATCCCTGTGACCTTGCCACTTAATTGATATTGTCATTGGGTTATTCTATTCTCGTTTTACTCTAAACTTTCCCACAAAGATTACTCTAATCAGAGAAAACTGTTTCAGTTGGCCTTGCCATGTGACCTTGACCTTTGACCTATAGTTTTCTTAGATTAGATTCGTTCTCCTAAAAAGGAGAACACGGGCATGGAAAGCCCGTCAGAGTAGTTATCTTACTTCTAGCAGGCTATTCTCTATCGAGGAGGAGGGTAGGCAGTAACCACCCTCAAAAGCACGGCAGTTGGAGTTCTTCCAATGATACCTGCTGCCATCTGGGATCTGTCTAAGCCACCGAGAGGGTGGTCATTGAGGCTGGAACGAAGATGGGCTGTTGCAGGACAGTCCAGGACATAATGAATCAAAGGCTGATCGCTTTGTTCAAGACAGTGAGGGCATGGTTCAGAGTTACTACCTGTTATCTGACTGTAACAGGGAAATCCTAATCGTAATCTACGAATACGTACTATAGTGTGATTGGGAGTACCAGGTGCAACCGATAGGGGTGCATAGGACTTTGCTGTGGTGTACCATTTTGCCGAGCATGATCCCTCCCAAACTTGTGTCTCGTGTTCTTCACGTGACATGTGGCCTATGGTGGTGGTCACCCTGCGCATACAGCAGAGATACTGGATCGTAAAAAAAAATGTTACCTGAGGAAGAGAGCAGGCCTGCCGAGCAGCAACGTCAGCATTTTCATTCCCTGCAATGCCAACACGTCCAGGTAGCCAATGAAGAAAAATTTCACCACCTCTCCTAGTGATTGACTCAGCCACCGTCATGATACTTGTCATGAGATGGATATTATCAGGGAATCGATGCACCATGAGGCCGTGGAGGGAAGAGAGGGAGCCTGAATGGATAACGACACGTCGAGAGAGGTGTCGATCAGCATGTCTAAGTGCACCCAGTATGGCAACCAACTCAGTTTGGTATGCAGAGACCCCAGAGGATACCCGCCAAGTCTCGACATGAGTGCCACAGACCATTGCAGCTCCTGCATTCCCCTGAGCATCAACCGACCCGTCGGTGTAATAAATTGCAGAGTTTGGTGCGTGAAGGTCTGCAACACGTCGGAGTCCATCCTGGCGTAGTACAGCAGGAAATGAAGACCTTGGAGTCCCTGACGAAGGAAGAACATACGTAAAAGTTGAAGTTTGCCAAGGTGGTGCAGGTGAGTATCCAGGACAGGGCAAATCAGTGTCTCCTATAATGGCGTCAGTTACATCCAGGCGTCGGATGATGTCAGCAGTTGCAAGAATCCACTCCCCTTCCAGGTGTGGATGTGGGGGTCGACTTAGAGTACGCTGAAGTAATGCAGACACAGGAAGATGTGATTGATGTCGGCAGAGTTGAGCAGTGACAGCCGTTGTTCGTGCCCATATCCGATACTTAAGAGACGGGAAAGCACTCTCAGCCCTGAGGTTGACAAGACGAGTCCATGGGGGTGCACCGAGCATGACACGCAGAGCAGTGTTCTGGATAACTTCCAGGGACGTGCTGAGCTTTTCAGAGATGTTTATTAAGCACGGTGCACTGTAGTCCACTATCGAGCGAATGGCATGCACATAAAATGTTCTGAGGACCCAAAATGAGGCCCCTAGAGAGCGACTACAGAGGGCTCTGAGGGCAGAGGTACGGGTAGCAGCACGTTCTCGTAAATTGCGGACATGGCAACTGAACGTTAACCGGCTGGCAAGCCAAACACCTAGGTATTGGTGATTGTGAACCACTTCCAGATGATGACCCCCCAAAATAAGAGGACGATCAGGTGGACGTAGACCAAAAGGCAGGCATTTTGATTTTTCAAAGTTGACCTTGAGGCCAAGGTCACAGCACTTGTCATATAAGCGGGCAAGGGCGACTGGTGCCTGTACAAAACAGTTCCTTTGTGAAAAAACAAGAGCAAGATCATCCGCATAACAGAGTAGTGTAACACCACGGCCATAGTTGGTATTAAGGAGGCCCTCAATGAGTACATTAAAAAGAAGAGGGCTCAGCACACTGCCCTGTGGAGTGCCGTTCTCATGCGGGTAAGAGGCAGAAATGTGACCCTGGAAGCGGACTCGAGCTGATCGGTCATGAAAGAAATCCTTCACCCACGAGAGAAGTCTTCCCCCCACCCCTTTAGCTGCAAGAGCTGCCAGGACAGCAAGAGGGTTGGCTATCTCAAAAGCCTTCTCGAGATCGAGGAAAACAGCCATACCATGACCATGTCTCAGCGTACCCTAAAGGGAAGCGAGACAGTGTATCGTGCTTCTGCCCGGGAGAAAGGCAGAAAGATGTGGATGGAGAAAGCCTAATCTCCAAGCAAGCCGCGAAAGCACTAGCCTTTCCGCAGTCTTAGCTATACAGCTGAGAAGGGAAATCGGCCTCATGTTGGTTGGGTCACGAGGTTTGGGTATGGGGTGAATAATGGCTGTTTTCCACGATCTCGGGAGACCTTCCACCCATGAACGGTTGAACATATCAAGGATAGTGGCCCTCCCACTAGGGCCAGCATGGGCTAGGAAGGAGTACACTACACCATCACTTCCTGCAGCTGTATCCCGCCTGTTTTTAAGTGCCCTGTCGAGTTCATGATTGGTAAAAAGGTGGTCAGCGACATCCAAGCGTGAGCAAGCTGCCTCAATTGCTTCCACACGAGGGTCTGCAAGGCGTGCCTGCAAGTCCCTGACATCTTGCGGTAGCACACTAGAAGCTGTGCAGCAAAGAGGACTGCAAGACGTTCGGCCTCGCCTGCTGGATCAGGGTGGGATGGTGGTCTGGGAAGCCGGGGACTGGACACATATTTAATACGGGCCCACATCTCTTTAAGAGTGGAGTGGCAGTCTAGGGACCGGCACCATTTTATCCAAACCTCCTCCCTTGTATGGCGTTTTTCATGGGAAACATGTCGCGCCACTGCAGCCAGGTATTTCCTTGTAGGTGAAGAGGGTCGTCGTTGAAATGTCTTTCGTGCCGAGTTGAGCCGATGGTTTAGTTCACGGACCCTCTTATCGTAATACCAATGGTCTTGAAAGAGGGCCGTGGGGCTCTTCGTAAGGGGAACACTGGCAGTGGCGGCATGATGAAGTGTGTGGGCAACATGTTCTGCATAGTCCTCAAGGGTGGACGGAGGAGCGACAGAGACTAGGGCAACCTGAACAGCCTCAGCAAATGTTGGCCAGTTCGCCCGTTGGAGGTACCAGCGAGGTGGAGGCGGCGGAGGAGGTGGGAGTGGAGCTGCCGGGAGGTCCGTCACCAGAGCGAAATGATCGCTAGTGAGGTATGGGTGTAGGGACCACCTGGACACACTGGCAAGAGGAGAAGAAACGAAGGAGAGATCAAGTCTACCACTGCTTACGTGGGTGGGCTCAGACAGATCGTTTAAGAGGGCTACTCCAGGGAATTCTTCTAAGGCCATGGCGAGGTGGCGACCGTCTTCGTTTGTTGAAATTGGTGAGGAGAGAACAGGGTGGTGAGTGTTAAAATCTCCCGCAATAAATGTGGACTCCGCTGCAGCATGAGCCATAATCTCTCCCAGATCAAGGGTCCCTGCTGGATTTTTATAGACATTGAAAAATGTTAGGGAGGTCGAGGCAAGATGCAAAGCAACACCTTGCACCTCTACGTCCTCGCCGCAGTGTATTGGAGGGTCGTACTCGTGGCAGGGGATGTAATCCCGAACGAGGATAGAACATCCTCGTGTAGTACCCTTGATTCGGGGGAGAAAAAAGCCCTTGAAGCCTCCGAGTCGAAAAGTGGAGCTGTGGGGGAGGAGTGTCTCTTGGAGCAGGAAGACATGTATGTTTTCCTGAGCAACCACCTCCTGGAGGTGGGCGAGCTTGCTCCGTGCCCCTAAGCAGTTCCACTGTAGGACTCGGAGGCTGGCAGCGGTGTCTGGCACTGGGGAGGATCTGTTGGGAGTCCGAGGGCCCTCTGCTCTTCCTCGATCGCTGCTGTGGCTGGTGTGAGTGCCGGAGGAATGTTGACTGACATTTGGGGGTGAGGCAGAGGAAGCTCGGTTGGTATAGGCTCTTCCACAGTTGTCTGTGTGGGAGGTGATGCAGGAGGTACTAGGGTAGGAGGGCGTGGGTGCTGCTTTGCCTCCACCACTTGGTCGACAATGGCGTCGACGGCCTGCAGTAATGGTGCCGTTTCCAGAGGCCTGCCGAGAATTGCGCCCAGCATCTGAGCCAGGCTTCTGGCAATTTCTGTGCCCAGCGTTCGCAGTTCTTCCCTTGTGAAGACTATGAGAGGAGAGTCCGTGTTGTGGGGCATGGGTGGAGTAAACTCCTCGACTGTCTTCTGAACTGGAGGGGGAGGAGGGTGATGGACCTCCATGGTCGTCATGTGACGAGTGAGAGCAGGTTGGAGTGGCGGAAACGCTGCCTCGTCTAGCACTGGAGGTGCAGTTGCTATTGGACGGCGTTGCTGTCCCCAAATGAAGGTTCCTGGAGGTGCCGGTTTGTTGCTGCTTGCCTGTTGCTCCTTTACCCAGGCAACTTGGCATTCTCGCCCCCGATTGAGCAGTGCTACTCTGGTAGGGCAGCTGGGGTGCCACGCATGGTGTTTTCCCGAGCAGTTGGGGCAGCGGGTGGAGACAGCCTCCTTGGCCTTGAATTTGGCCAAGCACCTCTCTGTTTCGTGCGGGCCGCTGCACATCCCGCAGACTGTGGCCTGGTTGCAAGAGACTCTGTGGTGGCCGTATCGCTGGCACCTGTAGCAGCGGAGTGGCTCGGGGGTGAAGGGGCGGAGGTGGTATTCTCCCCAGTTCCCCAGGTCGATCACAGTGATCAGAGGACCCCGCAGGGTGACGACAACCTGTTGAGTCTCCTCCCTGGTACGAGCTTTCTGGCAGCGGGTTGCCTCTTCGACCTGAGGGTGCTGTAACAGTATCTCCACGGGCATCCGCAAGGGGTAGCCCATGACGACTGCCTTTCTGTTCTGCTGCCCAGGTGTCAGCTCTATTAGTTTGACAGGAGAGGCCTCATCCTGTGCTGCCGCCCTCAATAGGTCGTATGCTCCCTCGTCTTTCGGCACCAAGACTGAGCTCCCATCTTTCCCGATTAGATTGGAGCATCGCAGCCCCGGCAGGTGACACTCCAGTGCGGCTACAGCGTCGTAACTGGTCGCGTGCCCCTCTTGTACAGGCACGCGGAACGCTGGGAAAGAAGACCGAGGCGGAGGGCGCACGGCTACCGACACGGAGGGATGCCTCCGTGGCACCGAAGTCCTGGATGCTGGAGGAGGGGCGTTTCCCTGCAGCGCTCGCCGTGGTGCGCACCACAGGGATAAATCCATAGGCATCAGGAGAGTCGACAGCTGTAGCAGAATGGGCAGCTTCAGCAGGAGAGCCGGCAGTAGTAGGTGCTGTTGCAGCATGGACTTTCTGTGCAGCCAAGGCAGCAGGTGGTGGCACCTTGGCAGTGGTGGGTGCCTGAAGGCGCGGGCGCACAGAGGGAGTGGCGGCTGGATGGGTGGCACCAGAGGTCTTTCCTTTGGTTCTGGGGACAGGAGGAGGAGCTGAAGCATCGTCCTCCATTCCCTCATGAACACGTGCAACCTTGGTTGCACGTGCACGTGCCGAAGAGGAGGGAGGGCCTGAGGCAACAGGCCGCGCATGGGGAGCAGTCCCCTTAAGCCTAGGAGAGTTAGGTGAAGCAGAGGCGTCGCCAGACGTCAACGAGTGGGAGCTGGCGTCTGAAAGACGCCGCTCCCGCTTCGCGCCTGGCATGGCAGCAGGGCGAGACGTCCTCTGCTGGGAAAGGGTTTGACGGGCTTGGCCCGTGGGTCAGGGGATTTGTGTCCTCCTAATCATGTCACTGAGGGACAGACTCACAAACACACACAAACGTTACTCACACAGACACACACACACATATACCAGACACGCACAAAAAACAAAGCAAACACACTAAAAAAAAATAATAATTAAAAAAAAGATAAAAAAAATAAACTAGAAAGCACGGCAAAAAAAAAGGCCCTACAGTAACGGGTACCTATTCTCCCCGCCCTGTAAAGGGCGACGTAGGAGACACGCTACTGCCCCCTGTGGGACTTGTCCTAACCCTAGCAGAAAGAGCCGCCCCTGACGCTTCCTATAACCAGGCCCAAAAGGCCCCCCTTCATGGAAGTGCCCTAACGACACCCCTTCAGCGTTCGGCGTCGTACCACGTCAGGGGACACTAACGGCTAGCCGTGAAAAAAAAAGAAAAACACAGACAAACACACGCAAACACACTAGACAAACACACGCAAACACACTAGACAAACACTCTCACAGTCAGGCAGTGGCTGTCTGTCAGGGACAGAGTTGAGCCCCGAGTATAGTAAACAGAAACAGTCTCTGTAACAGAGACAAAGTCCCAAAAGAGAAAGAAAAACCAGGAAAAGCTGGCAAAAATCCACCTCAGTAAACGAGACAGAGTCCAGTCTGAGAGAGAGAGTGGCCAGAGCTCCGAACCCGACGGCGTCTGAGCAAGGAGTCTATAGTTTTCTAAAACAAAACTTGACTGAACCTCATCATATCCACCAAGATTGATCCTAATCAGACCAAAAGCGTTTTACTTTTTTATTCAACCATAGACACATAGGTGAAACTTTGATCTTGTGCTGTGACCTTGACTTTTGATTGATTGTTATTAAGGTTGACTCACGTAATTCCTTTCTTCACATCCACAGTGTTCCGTCCAAACTGGATAAAATCTGCGTCAGCTGATTTTGCTGGGTGAAGCTCTGATGCAGCCCTGTGGTCTTAACCTCTGGCCTATTGTTTTGAAACACAATACGTCAGTCTCTTAGCTAACCTTCAACCATTTGGTTAAAAATCGATTGAAAACTTTTTGAGTTATTTTGCTCACACACACACACACACACACACACACACACACACACACACACAAACGTCCAGTAAAGCCTAATTTTCTCTGTCGCGCTGGTAGTAAAACCTCACACTTCTGTACAATCGATCAATTGAGTATCACGCACGAGAGACTTCATGCTCTCCGGACCCAAATGATCAGTATTGCTCGCGCTGTTCCGAGGTGAATAATTTATCTGAATGTGCATATGGCATGAATACTGACTAGCAAGCGTCATGCAAGCGAAATAGCATGGGATCTTCATGGAATCCACGGCACCACAGGGTAGAATCACATGGAATTTTGTAATAGCCATCATTTCTGGATCTTTTTTTTGTGTGTGTGTGTGTGTGTGTGTGTGTGTGTTCGGGCAAAGTGTGCACCGATATTTTTTCATCTGAACATAATGTTAGGTGAAATTTACTGCTATTTTCTAATATTATGTATGCAAATCACTGTATGTATATCATGCATATGAATATTATGTGAAATTTACTGCTGTTTTCTAATATCGTGTGTGCAAATCACTGTATGTATACTATGCATATGAATATTATCTAATTCTTCAGAAGGTATAAAGAAAATTAATTATAATAAAGCAGAAAAACCATCATACCGTCAGAGAATTACTTACAGTGGATGAAGACAAGGTACAAGGTGCCGATGCTAAGGCAGCAAATGATGGTGAGAGATGACACGAGGATCGAAGCTGTGTTGCGTTGAGGGCCCGTCCTTCCCCCCGGCAGGAGTCCCAGCGCCACCACCAACCAGCACAGGCCATCAACGAGCTGCTCCTGCCGTGCTCTGGTCACCGTCGCCTTGGACTTTGCGTTGTATTCTGGTTGTCATAGAAGAGCAGAAATAGTCAGTGTGCTTTCGCCCGGGAGAAAATGACTACTTCCACAAAATGAATTCTTTAATATGGTTGTGTGAATGTCGCTGAACCTTAGATATGAGCTAAGAATGAGTCTCCTTGGTTACTACTGTAATAGATCCTCCAGTCTGATCACACACGTCGTCAAGAGAGTTGGTAAAAATAAGGTATAAGTTATAATAGTTTCCATGATACCCTCGTTTTGATCTCAGATTTGGCGCTTTTATGGCTGTTTTTTGCAATATGGTAGAGAATTTTGAGATAAGCCACTTTCGTATCACCTTTTACTTTTCGGAAGCTATCCAACGATGTGCTCTTAAAAATACGAAATATCCCAGTTTTGGCGTTCTCTCTCTCTCTCTCTCCCTCTCTCTCTCTCTCTCTCTCTCTCTCTCTCTCTCTCTCTCTCTCTCTCTCTTTTCAGCAGTATGGCAGCGATTTGAGAGAAATCACACACATAATTCTACCACCATATTATTTGCTTTCCGAGGATATGCAGAGATCGGCTGTAGTTTTAATGTATTTCGAAATTACTTAACTTTATAATTGTACTCTACCACTCTGATAAATGTATGATAGTGCAGTTGTTCAGTCGTTTCGCTCGCTCACCCGAACAAAAAGGGATGACATGAGAAAAGAAAACCTATCAAAAGAGAACGCCCAAGACTGATTCCTGTATAGACTATAGATCCACAAGAACGATTTTTTTTGTTTTTCATGGTTAATGCTATAGAAGAAAACTGCTACCAAAAATTTTTCATAATTACAGTAGATAGAAAATAAACTGCAGGAAGGAAGAATAAAACATGAAACGAGCACGTCCATCGAATGCTTGACCTGCGTCGTGTCAAGAAACCGTCAAGGGAGGGCGATAAAAGAATAAAAAAAAAAAAAAAAAAGCCATAGCGTGTAAAAAAAGAAAAAATAGGGGGAGGAATGGGCTGGACTTCTGGTGGACGATGAGGGTTGGGGAGGAAATTATACCCTGTGAAAATAAGGGCATAGGATTATTGGTTTGTGTGCAGTGAAGGTTTATTTCAAAATATCCTCCAAAAAAATGACGTTTCAAGTGACAAGAGGAAGAGGACGTGGAGACAAACAATTGAGTGGGATGAGGTGGAACTGTGGTGAGTGTGAGGAGGGACCTTGTGGAAATGATTGTCGTAGGATGTTTAATCTGAGTGCATCGATGGTCTCTCTCTCTCTCTCTCTCTCTCTCTCTCTCTCTCTCTCTCTCTCCAAAATAAGCTTGCATTGCTATCATCTATCTGGCACCATGCGACGCAGGGAAAGAAATGCATCATCGGTTAGAATGGGCTGTTATTGTGTGCAAAATAAGTCGCTGAAATAGATGCAGTATGGAATATCAAAAGCCAATTAACCCCATCGATCCGGTGACGATTTTTAGTGCTTTATTATTACTATTTCCAGATAATTGTATTCGACAACAGAAAGATCACTGTACTCATTTTACAGAAACTTGGCCTAAAAGTGCTAACTCTTTATCTTCAGTGCTGAGTGGTAACAAGAGAATAATAGTAGAATATGGTGCTGGTCATGAAGAAGTGCCATGGAAAGGATGCAGAACCTGAAGATGTGCTAAGGTAAGGGTGCAGAGCCATAACATTGTCTTCTACAACTGACAGTGGTGTAGCAAGGGGGGGTGGGGGAGCGGGCAGAGAGCCCTGGGCGGCACCTCTGGCATCTTTAATGGCGGCGGCAAATGAACTGATAAACGTTACCAGTTTACGTGTTTAGTATCTGGAGGGAGTGTGCTTGAGTTGCGTGAATATGAATCACAAATGGTGTTGTCAACTTGCGACTGAGAATTATGCATATGAACCTGTAGCGTAAATCACGTGTGGCCGACTATCAATCGACGGAGGGTTCGGCGAAACGCCAATGTGTCTATTGCAATCGTGTGCAAGTGTGCAAACTGAAATGTTCAATCGTTTGAACATTTAAACGTTTAAAATGGTTTTTAAAAAGTCTGATTTATTGGGAAACGATTAAAATGGGACGGTGAAAAAGTTTGAATAAACTCGATTCCAGAAGTTTGAAATTTCCATCAGTTATTAAACTTTTTTACTGTGTGTATGTCTGTGTATGAGAGTATGTCTAGCCGTATGGTTTTCTATTGAAGTGAATTTATCATGATTACAAAAAGTTTTGTCATACTTTTTCCAACCCTATAACTTGAATAATTTTTTAATGCTCCAAACACGAGTACAGTACCAGCTGGGCTCGCTGGGCGGCTGGGCATGCTTCTATAGTGACCATCTTTTTTCTGAAGGTAAATTCTCACTTCTTCATTAGTTTCTAATGCTGCCTTCAGCAACCAGATGCAGTTGATATTATGCTTCATATTCTCACTATGATACTATCACTGTTATCACAGAAAAAACTTGGCTAGGCTAAGGGAAAACGAAATTACTGAGAAAACAGGAGAGCTTGGTGGCTATAGTATAGGGACCAATCTCTCCTGTTTTCACGGTAATTTCGTCGAGGTAAGTCTTGTATAAAAGATTAGGTAAAAATTAAAATGAGGTGAAATGCGGTAAAAATGTGGTCGTCTAGGTAAATTAATTGAAACTTGGTACATTTGAGTAATTTTAGCCACTGGGCTGCACTCTGACTCCTGCCCCGTGAGTCACTGGAGTGGAAGGTCAAATGGAGGCGGCATTCACCTCGTCCACCCCGGGCAGCAGTTCAGCATGCCAAGCCATTTGCCACTCAGTTACGTGGTCAGCTACATAAGGAGGAAAATCTAGGCCAAGTGGTGGTGAAAGGGTTTTAGTAACGAAGGAACTGATCTAACCTTTCTTGTTCCAAAGGTCTCTTGTAGCTGAATGGAATCATCTGAACTTATGAATAATAATGCCGGTATTATTATTAATAATAATAATAATAATAATAATAATAATAATAACTGCAGTGAACGTTGATAAATTCAAGCCTTACCCTGAGCCTCAAGTCTGTCCTCTTGCTTGTCCGTCTCCCTGTGCTCCCGCCAGGCACTTGGTGTCCCAGAGGCACTCTTCCTGGTTCCTCTTCCCCTCATCGCTGTCAAGAGAGACTACTAAATATCAGTGTTCAGTTGAAACTGAAGCTAGAAATAGACTATTGCAGATATGCAGGTTACCGTTACACGTATTACGTGTAATTACTGGACTAAAATTCTTCATATGATACATTAGACTATTGATATATTAGCCACAGAAAGCCTATGTTTTGTACCTAACTGGATATGTTATATACAAAAAAGTGTGTGTGTGTGTGTGTGTGTGTGTGTGTGTGTGTGTGTGTGTGTGTGTGTGTGTGTGTGTGTGTGTGTGTGTGTGTGTGTGTGTGTGTGTGTACAGTATGTGTGTGTGTGTGCCCTCAAAGATTTTTCTTTCTTTCTTTCTTTTTTTTAATCTACCTCTTTCCGCCCCGATCAGGTTTTAGGCTGAGCGACACCAATGAAGAACAGGAGGATGGGGGTTCTGTGTGCATCCCCTTCCCCCGAATTCTATGTTTAGTGTAAAAAATAACAGGGGTTACTGATGTGGATGGTGTATGTGGGAGAGCAGTGTAAGTGAGAGGTGAGTTTAAATGTGAGGGTCGTGTAAATGGGAGGGTGGTGCAATTATTCTGTGTGTTACAGATCACTGTCAAGGAATCATCTCTGTTCCAAAAACCACTCTTTCCAACACGTATCTACCCCTTCAGGCTGCTCAAACTTCTAAAGATTCATAACTTCTTTCACACAGTCCTTCTCCTTCTTATACTACTTCCCCTTCCTCTCACTCACTCTGATTCTCAAATGCACATCACCAGTGTGTGTGTGTATATATATATATATATATATATATATATATATATATATATATTCAGGTTAATTGAACAGATATAAAGGCGTATGGCCGTGGCAACGAGCGTTCGAGTAAAAACGAGAACACCATCAACACCAGGAAGAAACAAAGTAAAAAAAGTTTCCCCTCTGGAAATATAATATGTGGAGAGAAATTATTGGGCTGAAATTTCCCGTATTTTGCTTCTATGTAAACACATACTGATATCCATAGTTCGCATGAAAAGAACCAGCAACAGAACAAACATGTTAAAAGGCACAGTCTAATCGATCTCGCATAGTGTTGTAACTGCGTTCGACGCCAGAGCACGTGCCTGAAGTGGGATGCTTATTTTGATGTCTTGTGACTTTATGTCTAGTCTTTTTTTTTTTTTTTTTTTTTTTAACGAGTTTTGGCATATACATTCATTTTGAATTCCCTGACCGAATATTTGGGAAAGTTTTCTCGAGGTGCAGGGACCAAATTATTGCATAATAATTCTCAGACCAAATGGGCCAGAAAGAAGGGATAAAGCTGTGACAACGCACATTAGATAAGAACATGAAGACCTTTACCGCCAACACCAGGCAGGACCAGGAAAAAGAAAATTCCTTTCGGCACATATAATAATATTTACAACAATGATAACAACAATAACTGCCGGACCTTCCCAGGGATCGGCTTATGAATGGCCGTGTCTCGGAGTGATTTATCTTAACCAGAAGTGTTACTCGTCCCAAATTATGCAGGCCAGTCCCGTGCCTCACCACCAGTGCAGTCTATGCTGTCGTATAATAATGCTGGATCTCATGTGAACATCGTGTTTAGAGCTTCAGGATATAAAATGTATATAAAAAAATATAATGTGTACATATCACCAAATATACGTTAAAACGATAGGAAAATAAACACAAATAGATACGAATAATTTTTCAGCTTGTGGACCTCTGGCGTACCAAAGGAGGCTGCACACACACACACACACACACACACACACACACACACACACACACACACACACACACACACACACACACACACTCATGCATTCACTCAGTTCTCTCTCTCTCTCTCTCTCTCTCTCTCTCTCTCTCTTTGCATTATCTGCTCCTTTCCCTCCCTCTCTCCTTCTCCTATTCCTACCTAATTATTAACATACATTTATACGAAATGAATATTTTCATGAAGTCTAGTCTTGCCTTCTGGTGGGCCAGACATAAACAATGAACATTGTTCTAGTAGCAGCAGCAGCAGTAGTACTACGGTAATAGTAGTAGTAGTAGTAGTAATAGTAGTAGCAGTAGTAGTAGTAGTAATAGTAGTAGCAGTAGTAGTAGTAGTATACTGCTACCACCAGCAGCAGCAGCAGTAGTACTACGGTAATAGTAGTAGTAGTAGTAGTAATAGTAGTAGTAGTAGTAGTAGTAGTATACTGCTACCACCACCACTACCACCACTACTATTACTAAAGCTACTGCTACTGCTACTACTACTACTAATAATAATGAGTAATAGGCAGTCCTTAGGCTACTGTGGGATGCTCGTTTTTTGATTGAGGGAGGCACACATGATTACTACCAGTACATGGGTTATCATCATCACCATCATCATCATCCGGACCTCCTTTCCCACCCAAGGGTAGGGTGACGAGTAGCAATGTCCAGACAGCCCAAAATTGCCCAATCCAATGGACCACGCTTCCATTCACTCATCATTCAAGCCCCCGGAATCCTGGCTCTATCGGATACGCCAAATACATTCACTACGTTCTGTAGCTTCACATATCGTACATGGGTTTTAATAATAATTAACTGTTATTTTCCCTCATCACGAGAGTAGTATCGACCACTCGTGTTTGCCGAGGGTGGAGGATCAACCATCACCTGCTGAAATGAGAGAGAGAGAGAGAGAGAGAGAGAGAGAGTGTGCGTTCCTTGGATGAGCACCGTCTGTATTGTTTGCTAATATTTCATCCTGATATACACTTGTATATTATGAGTTAAAGAATTCACAGCGCAGCAAACAATAGCACCACACTGCATACTGATATTCTTCACACAGCTACATTTTTTTATTAGCACTGTGTAGCAGAGTGGGAGTCGATATCGGATTTTATTCTTCTACCTATACTAATGAGGCCTTGGTATCGCATGAATGTGAATAGTCAAAATAAAAAGACTGAGATAATGAGCTTGCTGAGGGATGCATGAGGTCAGTATTGAATAGACAAGAAAAGAAAATATCGTGGTTAGCGGAAGATGCTGATTGAAGAAGTTATTAATAACCGGGAAGAAGTGTGTGTGATCAGATTTGTATAGTTATATGAAAGGAATCGGTGCAGAGGGGGTAGTGAAACGGGTATGTCTGAGTGAGCGTGAAGGGGGGAGAAAACGTGGAAGGTCAAAGAGTATGTTGGTAAATATGACAAATGGGTGTGTACGGGAAAATGAAGTATGGAAATAAAGTATGCTAGGGAACAGGTACAGCACATACGGAGGAGCAAACGATACGGATATTGCTGCCCTTCAAAACTTAAGTCATTGAACTGGATTTCCCTGGCACATGAACCTGAAGCACATAAAAAAAATAATAATAATAATAACTGTGTAGATGATTAGCCTTGTGAGGTTGCTTTCAGAACTGAATTATGTGGCAATGATTCTGTCGTCCATTTCACTGAAGTTGACGTTAAAATTTCCCCATTTGTTTAATCTTCCTTTATCCTTTCTGGATCTTACCTCATCCCATCTTTAGGGAAAAAAAAAAAAAGGATATGACGCCGGCGATGACGACGAAGATGATAATGAGGATGATGTAATGTAGAAAAAAATAAACAAAATCGAAAAACGTGGATAATCCTAATAGCCTACACTTTAGTTTGCATTTAGTCTAAGGGCAATTAAATTTCTAATGTTTTTTAGTGCTTCTTTGTTCTGGCTTAAGAATGAGATAACTAGATAGCAATCACAGAGCGCATACCTCCCCAGCATTAATACCAGACAACGCAGATCACCTTCAAAACTTTATCAACTCTTCCTTGGCTCATAACCCAAATATCCAAATGAATTCAATAAAATCCATCAAAAAGTTTTTGACGCATCTTGCGGACAAACAAAAAACATGTCCTGAACCGAAAGTCGAGGTCAGATCACCACTAAAATTTAATCAACCTTTCCTTGGTCCATGGTTCACATATCCACAAAATTTCATTGAAATCCATCAATAACTTTTTGAAGCATCTTGTGGACAAACCAACCAATGAAAACTCCCCTAGGCAGAGCGTTTGCAGGATGATCCCCTCCCCCCTCTTCCCCCAGCCATCTTCTCCCCTCTCTTCCCCCTTCCCCCCTCTTCCCCCTCAAGCGCTTGCCAGATGGATCCGATTGTGTCTGCTTAGTTTTCACTGGCGTGTGGGCAGCAATTAGCCTAATTTTTTGCGCTTCATTGCGAGGCACAGGATGGGATTAGGAAGCTAAAAATTGCATTGCCAGGTGCGCCAGACGTTTCTCTTCATATTGGTAGAGGGAAAAAAAAAAAAAAAAAAAGATAGATTCTCGAAATCTGAATAAATGGTGCTTGGGCCGGCCACTGTCCCGATTATTTCCAGACCCGCGGCCATTGAAGGACTTCAACCCCCCCCACCCACTCCAGGGCCTTTGACCGATTTTGATGAAAAACAATAGGCTTCTAGGGTTTATGAATCTCTACCCTCTGATTTTTTTTTTTTTCCAGAACGATTGGCGCAAAACTGTGACCTGTAGACAGCAGACAAACAAACAGACAGACAGACAAACATTCGGAACTGACTAACATGCTTGCCGACTCTTTCGATTCCGGCAAGCAACAAACAGTGGAGAATGCATAACCTCCTCCGACCCCGTGGGCAGACGTAATTACAAGAACGAAAGCACACCAACTTATTCAGTATTTAGGTGGAGGTCGAGGTGATTCAGTTATTCTGAACAAACTTACAGAATGGAATTTACCCTTAAATTATCAAAACCTGTATTAACAAGGAGGAGTTTGAAACTCTTCTTTCATATGGATGCACTTTAGGTATTTCATTCAGACCAACGCAAAAGGATATTGCTCAGCAGAGAGGATATTCTAGCAGCCAAAAGATTAAAAATTCTCGTTATATCTCTACGCAGTTATGCATATGCAGTTACAGGTAAAGGATATTAACTGAAGTAATAATTTCATCAACTGGTAAAGATGCTAACAGTCATTTAGATCCTGTATATAAAACTTTAATTTTTGCATTTCATTATGAATTTGGCAAGGTTATGAAGAGACCACTTGCTATGACGGGGTTGGAAACAGTGTCCAACAACCTGTCACAATTTTTGTAGTCTCTCCTTTAGCTGAGTCAAGTCGCCTGAAGCCAGTATAATTAAAAAATACATCACATTTAAAAGGTTGTGGATGTTCATGCCGATACTGCATTTAAAAAGAGGGTTCGAGCCAATCATGGCAAAATTACCACTATAAAAATTTCTTCCGTGCCTAAAGAAGAGAGAGAGAGAGAGAGAGAGAGACGCTCATCATCAACTTTTTCGATGTAGTGCTCCCTTCAGATGATTCTACACTGAGTGACCAGCAAAATGATTTCCTTTAAACTAGGTAACCATTAATACGTTGCACGGTAACCATATAACTAACTAACACCTGGTGATCTGCGGGGCTAAGGAACTCCAATCCGATCGTGCTGGGAAGGGTTTACATTCCAGGGGGGGCTGTGGTTTATTAACAAAGTGCCACTGGAAGAGAAATGGGTGGGTTACCTTCCTATTTAATGCTGGGACAGACTGGAGTAGCCCCTCTCCCTTGTTTGCCTGAAGGACTGGGTGTTTTATATAGATACGTACTGTACTACCGACAGACCGACACATAGGTGCTTTTTCTCGACGGTTGTGGAAAGCCCCTAATACGTCTTCCTTAGAGATTTATTTTTGATACAGCTGGCTAATAGCGTTTTGTACGTTATTTATGCAAAGTATGGTAATGGAAATATAATTTGTATTAAGATGAGGGCGGGAAGATGTAATAAGCCAAATAAATCACTTGCGATGAGGTGTTAGGGAGCTTCCTTAGCCAACGAGAAAACGGGCCATAGATTGAGAGAGAGAGAGAGAGAGAGAGAGAGAGAGAGAGAGAGAAAGAGAGAGAGAGAGAGAGAGAGTGTGTGTGAGAGAGAGAGAATTCCAAATGTGTTCACTTTCCTGCCTGGGCCACAGATGAATTCTTCATGCCTGATAAGTGCATGACCGCCGGGAAAGAAACATACATATATAAAACCTTACACACACACACACACACACACACACACACACACACACACACACACGAGTGATGGGTCCACTCACCTGCCTGGCTCAGAGCTGAAAACCTTGTGTGTAGTAGCATGGTCCCACCCTGAGTGAGTCCCACCTAATCAATAACCCTCCTGTTCAGGTTACTTGGCCAAACCTATCTAATGGCAGTGCCAGATACAGGACCTAGCTCGAGTGGTCAGCAAACATCTACGTTACGGAGAAATATTATCTCTTTTGAACCTATTTGACGTAGGGTTAGTGGAATTTCAAAATGCTGTAACTTTCCGATTATTTTGCACTAGCAAGGGTACCTGGCGTTGCCGGGTCAAAAAGGCGAACATTCTAATACTTTTAATTTTGTTCTACTCCAGGAAGACCATATACCTCTTAAGCTTTTGAAAAGGGATTATAAGAGGTCCAGGAACTTTCAATTTCAGCTTTCGCAGACTAACGCACGATATTTGTGCGCACTTGTTTACTATTACCGGTGACCTCAAATGACCTCCGACCAGTGATCTCAAATGACCTAGGAGGTGAACCTCACATAGCCTATGTCCGAACTGGAGGTCATGTGAGTCTCCATGCCAAAAATTGGGCCGCAGGGGCACCCGGCGTTGCCCGGACCAAAAAGGCGAACACTACCGGTGACCTCAAATGACCCAGATCTGGATTTTGACCCCCCTAAAACCATCCTTGGGTCACCCTGATTCAGAATATATATGGATCTGGGGGGCCTTGGCGTTCGGTTTGGGCTTGACTGAAGGACAAACAAACAAACAACGAGGCTCTTTTATATAATTATATAGTTCGCACATTACAGTCGCAGTGACCACCCTTTCATGTGGGCGAAAGTGAATCCTAAGGGGTGACTCGGGTGTTTCCGATCACGTAGTTTCCACCAACGGGAATAAACTGATCACCTATCCATATACTGTATATACAGGTCTTCAGTAGCCTAATTCAGGTTACTACATCATAATCGATACTAACAGTTTTATGCTGTTAATGTCTTTCCACTTTTGTCTGTAAATACTAAATATGTAAATGATAACTTACAACATTAAGGAACGAACCAGTAAGGAAGAAGTGCTGGGAAACTATAAATTCCTCGTTAATATACCCCATTCCATCTTATAACCCACCTGCTCCACACGAAAAGGGATCATTATGATGTTTCAGTATCGTTGTTCTGTCTTTTTTAACGTTTCATCATACATCGTCTACTTATTAGTCATTATACATGCAGTCACTTACATCAAAAGTGAATAAATGAAAGTTCTATTGCTCGTTCGCCTTCTTCTTTGCCTCCTAGATGCCGCATCAATGGACGTTCTTATATTTCAGTTTTTACTGGCTAACTTATAACCCCGAAACACACACACACACACACACACACACACACACACACACACACACACACACACACACACACACACACACACACACACACACACATGGAACCACACTCTTGATCTAGCCATGGTGCCCAACAGTACATCTAATCACTCATGGCATTCATGATCCTGGATAAACACATTCTGCGTTTTTGTGACTATCGGGAATGGCACATCGATTACATTACTCTTTCACTGTTACGGGTACGCCAAAGCATTTTAGGTTGAATAACGCTAAACGATTATATTCAGCGAAGGGCGCTCTTAAGAAAATATTCATCATTACCACCTGCTTTAAGATTATGTAATTTTCGATGCGGGAACCTCACCATTAGCGGCACTGTTCGTCTGTCGTTCACTAATGTTTTCCAGACGCACGGTGCTTCACTTCCATAGACTTTAGCGAAACCCCACATTCCTGATGGTCCAGCATTTTCCTAGTATTCCTGAACTTGTTATATCATTCTTGTATTTTCGGCAGACTATTGTATTGAGTTTGGATTAGACTTTTTCTACTGGGATTAAATACATCCTCGATTCCCCTCTTCTTGACAGGTGTATTCCC
This sequence comes from Coenobita brevimanus, assembly GCF_032717465.1. Taxonomy (NCBI): domain Eukaryota; kingdom Metazoa; phylum Arthropoda; class Malacostraca; order Decapoda; family Coenobitidae; genus Coenobita; species Coenobita brevimanus. Next base: position 4,063,585 of record NC_137018.1, on the reverse strand, counting down.
AGGACGAATAAACTTGGATGGTAGTGGCAAGAAAAGAAAATAAAGGACGTGATTTTGTTGGACGGGTCCTTCGTAAAGATGGGTCTTGTTACATACTGTTGTTTACTGATTCATTTTTAAGCTTTTCACGACTGGGACAATTCTGGTATTTTCTTCCTACCACTGCCAGTCTATTTTATTCAGCAAATATTGAGATGTAGGAGCCTGAGTTTTAATACTGATACCATTAAATCTCTTATGATCGGGAAAAGTCATGTATTGTATTGGAAGAATTTTATCCACATTTGCAGTTTTCTTTTCGAATGGAGGGAGGGAGGGTTGCAACAGTTTCGGCCCGACAACGCTGTATAGGTGTGGACAGGAAGGGAACATATGGGCTTATGCAATATGTAGTGGGCTATTCCAGTTAACCAGTAGCATGTTTTTTCTTTCCGTTTGTTTTATAGTTTTTCTTTTCCTTTTCTTCTTTCTCATTTTCTTTTTTCTTTTCCTTTTATTTTTTATTTATTTATTTATTTATTTTTTTTTTTTGCGATTGTAGGAAGAGGAGTTTGGAAGGGTGTGTGAAAGGAGGAAATTGAAAGTAAATGAGAATAAGAGTAAAGTGATGAAGTGTACGAGGTTGATAGATGGTAGGGGGATGAATATAGTTTTGAATGGTGAGTTGCTTGAGGAGGTAGATTGTTTTAAATATCTAGGGTCACATGTTGCTGTGGATGGAAGAATAGATGCAGAAGTGAAGTTTAGAATTAATGAAGTAGGAAAGGTGCTGGGAGGAATGAAAAAAGTGTTTAAATGTCGTTCGCTTAGAATGGATGTAAAGAGAAGGCTGTATGAGGGTGTTGTGGTACCGACTGCATTATATGGGGCTGAAACATGGAATATGGGTGTAGCAGAGAGGAAAAGTTTGAATGTAATGGAGATGAGATGTCTGAGGAGTATGTGTGGAGTGACGCGTATGGATCGAGTGCGAAATGATGAAGTGCGAAGGAGAACTGGAGTTGTTCGGGAGATGGCTGGTAGAGTTGAGCAGAGGGTGTTGCAATGGTTTGGGCATATGGAGAGAATGGATAATGAGCGATTGGTGAAAAAGATAACTAGATCTGATGTGAGAGGTGTAAGACTGAGAGGAAGACCACGAATAGGATGGATGGACAGTGTGAAGAGAGCGCTGGATGCGAGAGGGATGTCTGTTGAGCAAGGAAGAGTGGCTGTGCGTGACAGAAATAAATGGAGAGAAATTGTGAATGAATAAGTGATGACGCAGCCCTGAGGGGATATTCTCCCGCATTTGGTCTGATCAGCTAGTCAGGTCAGGTGCGGGTAAGGGGATGGGTCTGTTATGATGTGGCAGGGGTAAACCAGTTCTGCTGTCGGGCCCTGCTGTGGATGTCACTGCTTGCATTGCGCAGTTGACCCTTGTGCGGTGTGATGCGGTGAGGATCTGTCCGTTCTCCCCTTTGGGGCTAAGATGCGAATGAATGTGTTTGAATGGATGAGTAAATGGAGAGTGAGTCGTCCTGTCTCGGCTACCTCCCTTTCCTTGGGGGAAGCAGCCTAGGTATATAGATAGATAGATAGATAGGAAGAAAATTACGTTTGGAAAAGTGCTGTGATCACGCTGTAAGGTAGGATATCATGTCCATTTTCCATGAACCTCATATTCTTAACTCCTCCACTGCGGTAGATCTTTTTCACGCTAAACAGTATTGTCTGGTGGTAGCAAATCAGTAACAGAATAAAGACGTCACCATACTGAAAAGCATAATCCCCTAAACGTATTTTAACCCTTTCATCCGATATTCTTTCATGTTCAAATACTTGCTATCACGAAATAATTTGTATTCAGCTCTGGAGAGACTTTCTGGTACAGGAGATGGATATAGCTTTCAGTAACCCACTTAAATACTAAGATTATCTCCTAAATTAAGTAAGATCATTCAGTAGCTTCAAGACTAACATATGACGTACTTTGCCCGAAGGGGTTATGTAATTTCTCGGTACTGTGACAGTGTGAGTGAAGTACTACCTCGTCTGGAACACCACTTTACCAGTACACTCTCATCAGTACATATTGATTATAAAGTGTCCCAGGTAAAGTGTGCGACAATGGTGTTCCTTGGTGATCCATTCATAACGTCGTCTGGAAGTATAGCTCGGTAACAGGTGGTAAATTGATCCATCTTGATATAGTATTTCTTGCTCAAATTAGTCCAAGAATCACCCCCTGAAAGTTGCCACACGTTTTCCCAGACGAGCTTGAATTATGTGTAAATAACTCAAATACAGCATACACTACTCAAGGGAATAAAAGAAAAAGAAAAAGGAAAAATGTTATCTACCTATCTATTTGTTTTATAATGTCCAGTGTCACTTTCTGTCAGGGATGGCTTCCACAAAGGAACCTATAGTCAGTTGTATTTCTGATCAGTAAAACCTTCACCCTCGGCTGCTGCGCCACTCGTACATCTCTTCCGTGGCCTTGTGTTTTTGTAAAGCGCGTGCGGTACACATACGAAGAAACATACAAACTCGGGTGTGTTTGACATGTATGAAATTTAATCAAATAACCATGAGTTTAAACAGTCTAAAACATTATTTACCACAAATATTATGACTGACCTAAGTGTATATGAACTACATACTGGCATTTACTGTACAGTATGAAGCATGCATCATTTACTGAAACTGTTTCCTATCTCGCAGACAGTTTTTCAAACATCTCCCATAATGATGTGTTTATGAGAAAGTGGATGCACAGGCTGGATGCTGAGTTGATCTCACCTAGATTTATATTGATTTCAACTCAATATTTATTTCAGCTCTTGTAGTGAAGGAAATAATATTATCATTTATGTCTTTTTTAACTTTAAAAATACAGATGAATGTTACAAAAAATGAAGATCATAGTAACCTGACTTCATAATCATCGTCATCAACATCAGCCTGAGCCCTTTTCCCTAATTAGGATTGAGTGATGTAGGATCCAGAAACCTAGAAAGAGAAAATACGAAAATGGGAACACTATGAACAGCATGCTCAGCGAGTCAAGCCACTCTAAATGATGAGCAACTAAATCGCCTATAAAGACAAAAACAGCTTTAGGATACAGTGACTGGATGCTGGTAATAGCAGTCAAGGAACATGTATACTCTAGTCATGGTCATGAGTCCAGTATTTGGAAAACACATAACTACTGTTCAATCTAATAGAAAAGGAATAAGAAGACCTCATGACATTTACATTTTGGACGTGGAGAGATGGTATGGGGCACAATTAAGGGATTGTGAGTTAAAGCAGATAAAACAAAGGTGATGATATCTAGGGTTGGTGGCGGAACTGTCGAAGAAGAGGGAGAGTGGCCATGTTCGGTTTGCAACAAGGGCGTGGGAAGTGATCCCATCTTGTGCAGTGTTTGTGATAAGCGGGTGCATAAGGGATGTAGTGATGCGAGATAATGCTGATTTCATGTGTGCGGTGTGTCGGGAAGACCATGTGGAAATTGTCTGGCGTGAAAGAAATGATCTTGCTGGTAAGTCTGTCGAGTGTGTGGAAAAGTTTGTTATGTGCTGGAGGTGGGGCTGGAGTGAGGAGTGGTTGGAAGAAGTTAAGGGAGTTGTTGCCTCTCCTGACATTGAGAGGGCTCATCCTCCGTGTTAACGGATCTTTGTATGTGACATGTGTTGGGATTGTAATGCTGTATGGTAGTGAGACCTGGGTAGTAAGGAAAGAGGCTATTCGCAGGCTCAAACGTACAGAAACGACAATGATTAAGTGAATGTGTAGTGCGTCCTTGAATGCGAGGCCCGGTGGGTGGGGGGGAGTTAGGTTTACTATGGAAGAGTTAAGAGGAAGGATATGGGCATGGAGTGTACTGTGTTGTGATGAGGCTGAGGTAGTTCGGGCATGTGGAGAGGATGGGGGATGACAGTTGGTGCAGAAAATGAGGAGTGTTAACACTGGGAGTAGCGTTGCTTGAGGCAGACCGAAAAAGACTTGGTACGAGGTCGCAGAATGTGACCTCATGATATAAAGGACTGAATAAGGAGGCTGTCAGAAATCGAGCAGCATGGAGAGCCGCCATTAAGTGGCCAAAGCCGACGCATGCAAGCATGTTGGAACCTTTATAAACGAAACGAAACGATACAGGTAAACAACCCTGGATGAACATACAGACATACTGTACAGTACCTAGAGCCCTTGAGCACTGTGAGTTCTGAAATATGCCTCACTTCAACCACTGGTCTCTAAGCAACAAAAAATGTCGTGATGAGAGGAAGCAAACGTGAGATTAAGATGACGGCTTTCAAACCCCTCATGTTCGAGTACAGCACCACCAAAACCGGTTACATGAGAAGAATTTGAGTGCAAATCTTCTGCCAGCAAGAGTAAAATAGCAGTGGGGAAAAATGAGAAGACGACCATATTTAAAATCACTGGGACGGAACAAAAAGGTCCACTTGATGGTGCCGTCACATCAGGCAAGTATTAATGGATAAATAGAAGTGTCAGCATGTCACAAACAGTAGAGATGCCACGTTTATGCTTCTGCCACCACACACATCATTGCCTTGCCAGTCACAATAAACAAACACTGCAGGTTGAAGAGAATGGTGGAGTCAGAATGTCATGTGCACAGCTCTGGTGAAATTTCTATTCCCCAATCCCCGAAGCAAAAGAATGAGTATAAAAGACAGAAATATACATATATATATATATATATATATATATATATATATATATATATATATATATATATATATATATATATATATATATATATATATATAAACAGTGTAGAGTGTAATATGAGTGATATTTTATACAAATGCTGTAGCAGAGAAACATTCAGGAGAGTGTGCAGAGTCACTCAGTACTACTGAAGCAATGGAAAAAAAAAAAAAAAAATCATCATCAAAGGAAGATGGTCAGGAATTGTCCTCAGAGCTGAAAATGGGAGCTTCAGCTCTCTCTATAACCAACAATCAACCTCGAATATACCGACCTGATCGACTGGTGCTACAGTCTTCCCATGGATGCGAGTATACCAGTATAGGCACCCTGAAAATCGTGGTTTTCTTCAGTCACATACAGTTTCTTTGAATGGCTTTGTATGGTACACCTTCCTATAATAGGCAGGCCTATGTTCGCAGGGGGTGATCATCCCCATTGTCCGTACATTTTCTGTGATGGATATGCACTCTCTTCTTGACATCCATGCCATCTTTCTCTCTCTCTTTTCTCCCCCGAACAGCTGCAACCCCTTGGGGTGGTGTACAAAATCGAGCCATGCGTATCATTTTTCGGTGCCCAGGTTTACCAGAATACTCAATATGCTCTCTGAACTCAGTTTTGTCCTGTTACTATCTGCATTCGCATGCCCGATGTCTGGTTCGCCACACAATGTCTGACCACATCACGCTCATCCACACACATAATCACACTCAGTTTCATTTCCTTTTTTTTTTTTTTTTTTTCTTGTCATTTTCTATAGCATTTCCTCTCTGTGTCGTTGTCGGCTGTCGGATTTTCACTCTCAAACCCATTTACTGTAACTCTTACTTTGAAAAACTGACATTTTCACTAACTTTCACTCATTTTCTCACTCTTCAACACTCACACTTACCGCAAAACCCACACTCAAACTTTCCCTGACTTCATGCAACACACTAACTCAAGCACCCGTTCACACTCACTCATTCACTTCTTTTTGGACGCATTCAGTGACTTTCACACAGTCCAACTCACTGTCAAACACACTCTCACTCTAACTCTTTTCACTGCCATTCACTGTCACACTTTGCTTTCATATACTTACACACACAGTCATTTATACTCTACGGTACTCTCTCACTCCCCCACTCTTCACCACTGGCTCTTTCACAGTTTTGCACGTCCTTTTACACTCACTCTATCACAGTTTCATAATCACATTCACTCACTTGCTCACTCACTGATTCCCACTCTCTTACTCAGTCTCACACATGTATTCACTCTCACACTGTCTCTGAGGGACAGTGAAGTGTTATTTTGTTATTTACAGTCACTCCCACTCATTCTTACAATTATGCATTCTTTTCAATAAACTGAGTATGCTGTTTTGACATGACTGCAGACTAGTTAAACTGAATCTACAGCTAATTCATCCTGGAAATTTACCGTTTTGTACATTAATTATGATTGGATTTTTAACGCTACTTGAAGTCTGAACTGTCTCAGGAATGACGGTGAAGCTCTAAATCTCTCTAGTGTGTGCATTAATACTCAATCACATATACAATGAGTTATTTGAAAAGAGCATGTGGAGTCACACGGAGAGACAGACTGACAAATGAGAGTGTGAAGGAGCGTTGTGGTGTGGATGTGGATGTGATAGGAAGCGTTAGGAGAAACACACTGAGGTGGTTTGGCCATGTGGAGAGGATGGAGAGAAACTAATGAGGAGAGTGTATGTGGGTGAGATGGAGGGGGTGGAGAGGGAGGGACAGACCAAGGATGAGATGGAGGGATGGAGTGTAGAGGTATATGAGAAAGTGGGGTGTAAGCTGGGAGCGGGGCAGTCAAATGGCAGAGGACAGGGCGACATGGAGGCGACTTGTATGTGGCCATCCCTTACAGGATTAAGGCGTCTGGGAATAGACAGAGATGGATATACTTCCTTAGGAGTGTCCCCAAGGATAAAGAGGTATGGATCTAACAAATGACATCCTACAATAACAATATTTCAAAGTAACCTGTCGGCATTACCTGTTCATTGGGGCTATATGCATAACTCCATCAGTTACCGACAGTGGGTTAGAAGGCTCAGCAGCAGGTCGCCTTATTTTACCCACAGCAGGTGTCATATTGTCTAAGAGGACACTTTGATTCACGACACACACACACACACACACACACACACACACACACACACACACACACACACACACAAATAGACCCACATGAGAGAAGTGACACCGAAAAAGAAGGGCGGGGTGGAGGAGGGGGAGGTGGGGGATGGGTACAAGGTGTCGTGAGGCGGGTCCGACAGGGGGGATGAGGCCGAGGGGAGACACGCACTACAGATATCGAAACCCTGGGGGAAGGGGACGTCCTCGAGTGGATCGCTTTGAAACGAATTCCATGTTGGCAAATACGATGGCCTGTGGGTACAAGGGAGTGGAGTAAAGGCTGACTTGTTGGAAATGTCTGATAAGAATGAAAGATATGTAAAAACTGAGTAGCTTTGATAATTCTCGTTGCTTAAGACATCATACAGCGTTCAAAGTCACTGGAGAGACACATATATAAAATTATTAACCATCTTCTAGAGAAAACGGACCCTTCTCTGTTGTTTTAAGGGGTGACAGGAGAAATGCACAGAGAATTTAATCAAAAGTCATCCTATGTCTTCGGATCCTGGTTTTGAACAGAGTGACGTTCTGGTGCCCCGAATATATCGTTAAAATGATTATGAAAATGTTGATGATGATGATGATGATGATGATGACGATGATGATGATGTACAAAAACCAGAGGAGATGGCTGTCGATGAAACTGTTTATTTTCCAGATGTGTTTATAAAGTGGCTTAAATAAATGAAGAACACAGTGTGATGAATGATGGAGGAGAGACTTTAGTAGAAATAAATGATGAAAAGTGGAAGAATGACCCTTTTCACTGAATGATCTGTTAATAGTTGCTTCTTTGAGTTTCTGGGTCCTATTCGCCCCATGTAGTAGAAGGATATAGGTGATTGATGATGATGATGATGATCTTTCCCTTCTCCTAACATTATCAAACACTGTACAAAACACACACACACACACACACACACACACACACACACACACACACACACACACACACACACACACACACACACACATTTGGTGAAATCAAATTATGAGGATGAAAGATTATCGAAATGTGCACGGCAGCGAGGTTGGTGGAAGAAATGAGGAAGAGAGGAAAAAACAAAAGCGAAACAAAGACTGAAGCTACAGTGAGAGTGTATGTACCTGAGGGAAGACTGTCTGGAATGGCGAAGAGCACTGGAGATGAGGGACACTGGTAAGCTTGAGGCAAACTTTGACGCGGCCATCCTGCATCACATGTAGTTTCAATAAAAAAGATATAAACAAGGAGAACATCCACGAAGGGAGAAAAAATTATTACGGCCGCTTTTCTCTCTCATTTGCTATTGGTCAGATCTGTATGTATGAAATGAATATACAGGACAGAGTTCAGCCTATGCTAGAGATGAACATTTAGTAAACTTAAACAACAGGTGTATAGAGCTGTCATTCGTGTTCGCCTGGACAGTATGATGATATGATGCATTTTACTGTTATTGTCACACACACACACACACACACACACACACACACACACACACACACACACACACACACACACACACACAAGAAAACATACAGACATTTACTGACTACAGCATTACAGAAAATAGTTATACGGACACAACGTAAAAATAATATAACAAATTAAATCCTCACTCCACACAAATTAAGTACTGTAGTTCATTATTATCCTGACAAAGGGATAAAAGGAGTAAAACATTCAGACATAAATATTATAAATCTATTGTAACGGCTCCAGCTCACTGATATAAAGACAGTATATGAAAGAAAAGTTGGCCTATCGCATCTGGAATCAGGTTTGTAAACAATGACTTTTATCAGTAAAACTATGTGTTACTCTTTCTTGTTGAGATAATGGGCAAGAGTTAACTACATGGGTTTCTATTTGCACCTGATCACATTCATAAGGTGTTCCTACGGTGGGATGAGCTCCGTCTTTTCCATGTTCCAGCGCCATGTTCCACTCAAACCGTGTGTGAGCTATTCTGCGGTGCTCGCCTATTGTATGTGTCTCCATTTATGTCAGAAACCTTGGGCTGAAGATTTATTTCTTTTTATATTACGCGACGCGATAAATCACTACTGATTACTGACGGAATCTTTTTTTCTCTCTCTCTCTCTTTTTTGTCTATAGTCAATGTATTACATGCGAATTTTTATGCTCTCTTACTTTTCAGTCAGTGATGTAATTACTGTCAATGACAATTATACTAACGTTATTATTAATATGTCCTCATGTTTTCACACCTTTCACTGGATTGATCTGACACCATACACAGCTCTTTGGACGATGACGATGAATATGATAATGGCGACGACGACGACAATGATGATGATGATGATGATTTTGTGTTTCGTATACCGGTTCAGTGGGGGATATCCTGCTGCTGTGAAACGCAGGTTATCAACGTTTAGAAGCTGTGTCAGGCATTCGTAGTACAATTTAGTTACAGGCTTGGTATCTGCGTTTGGCTACGTTTCACACCCGATTTTCCGAGTTATCCTTTGTGTTAACCTCAACCTACCACATTTGACCATGAGTCGATGCCTTCACTTGTATGTGAAGTGAAGGAGGAATGTGTTAGAAAATGGCCTAAATCATCCATATCAAGAGCATATTGGTCAGGAAAGCAGAAAATTAAGCTCTGTTGCTCCATCCTTCCTCTAAAATAGATCCATATACTCGTATATCGATGTCACATTTAAGTCCACGTTGCACTGCTGGATGAATGAAGACAAAGGAAAGCAAACTCTGGCCAATAACCTAACCAGCCCGAGAATCAAGTCCAGGTTCATCAAGTTCCGAGCTTTATTTACATTTTAGTGCAAATTCAGCTTCCCAGGGCAGTTACATTGCGCCTATTTTGTGGGAAGGGAAAGAGGAATGAAGGAGAGCGTAGGGACAACAGCCATTAGACTTCTGGAACATTTAGTACCAACCCCATAACTATACTACATTTCCCCTTTCTGACACCTGAACTTTCTTGATGACAGAGGGATTTTACATTATGTATCTTTTAGGTGTAATTTTGGGTTAAGAAGAATATGATATGCCTCAACAACAATGATTTAAAAAAAAAAAAAGTTTGTAATAGGCTAAATTTTGCCCTTTCTCAGACTAAGTGTTTTCTGGTAACGAATGAAAAATTTGGCGTTAGTCAAAGTCTCATTTAACCCACTGTCACCTTTATCATTATCCTAACCCAGCTCCTCGTGATTCAAAAGGAAAGATGCAGATTCTAAAATTATGAAGGAAATAACAATGCCCAGTAAAGTAGGTCATACACCCATCGGTACATCACTAAAGCTTTCGTACTTTCCGGCTCAGTCCCGCAGGCGAGAGGAGAGGCAGTGAAAAAATACGAGAGTGGTGGTGAGTGCAGTGACCGCCGAAGTGCCACAGCGTATTACTGGCTCCCCATCACAGGCCCTGGTCGTGTGCCTCATCTCATCACGCTCTGGCCTCATTCTAATTATGTTCATTTTACCTTTGCTTATTCACTGCACATTGATGACATATTCTCAGTTTTATTCTTGTTATCGCCAGTGTTTTTCTTCAGCTCAATATAGACTTTTCGATCAAGCGGGTTTAGATAAAGCCAGAGCCTTAGTTAACTCCCTCACTAAAAAAGATACACTCCTAGTTAATTACAATTGTCTGATAGTTGCTAAAACAAACCAGCAAGTGACGGCTGGATTGAATGGGTTGAAATCGTCATCACTAGTCACGAAAAAGTGCTAAGGAGAGGATGTAAAGCCACGATATTATGTTATTTATGTACAGGAAAATAGCTACAAAAGGACTAAAATTAATCTCAATGATATTAGCTCTCTGATGGATGTCTTTTCTAGTAATTTATTCTAGGTAAAGCCAGACGAATTTAAGGTGAATGAATAAAGGAACCTGAGGGTGATAATACCAATACCTATAACCCTTTAAATGTTGGGACAGTTCTAGCATCCAGCTAAAGCCAGACGATTTTATTCAGCTGAGAAGAAGTAGAAGAGTCCAAGGCCCGTATTTTTGTAAGTTAAGGAAGCTCCCTAACACCTCTTCCTTAGTAATTTATTTTCCGATATGGGTGGTTAATATCCTTGTTTACGTTATCTACGCAGAGAATGGCGATGCTGGAAGGATTTATGTAACACGGAGATAGACAGTAAGGTGTAAAAAGCAAAATAAACGCTTAGGAAAAGGTGTTATGGAGCGTCCTCAACTTACGAGAATAAGAGTTCAAGAGTATTAATGCTGCTATACTGCTTTTACTCTAACTTGGCCCAAAATTGCCACCTCCACCTCCTCATCGCTGACTTGTGGCAGTAGATTAGCATTAGAAAATTATACTAGTTAGGAAGAAGTGGTATGGAAAGCATGAAAACTCAAATCATGTCTTCTTCTACCCCTGAAATACGGAAAATAAGCTGCAAAAGGACGACGATCTTGACTAGGTTAATGTACAGTAAAAGGACTATACCAGTAACCCTCTGATCGTCGAGACAACTCCAGTATTGTAATGGAACTAACACCACAAGATTTTATCCTCTAAGTATTTTTTATGTTTTTATTTTTTTACCTTTTTTAGCCTGACCGTGTTAACCTGGCAAAAAATTTCGTCTTTTGGCAGCTTACTTCCCGTAGCTCAGGGCAATATAAGACAATACTACGGCTTTGCATCCTTTCCAAAGCACTTCTTCGTGATTAGCACTGTATTCTAGTACTGATTTGTAGTAACAGCTCATCATTCAAGATGGAAAGATGGCAAATTTCACCAGTATAGAACGATGCCTGTCACCTGATATTTTCACCTGACCTTGTTTTCCGATACTCTGTGCGCCTGATTCTCACTCCTGATACTTATACTCTAGAATCAAAAGTAAAAATAATCCCTTTCCAATGTAAGACAAGCCAGGCTAAATACCTCGGATGTGGCGGAAACTACAGTAAGCTTTCTTTCATGAAAAATAAAGTCACGATGTCTTGGATCACTTTGAGCTATTTCTGACTTTTGCTGAGAATTCTGTTCGACCGAGCAGGGAAAAAATTAAATAAAGTCAGGAAGTCTTAACCAAAATTGGAGAGGTTCACAGTTACAGTATTTCGATTTCCATCTGACGTTAATCTGCATTTTAGTTTTTAAATAAACTTTCATCCGTCTCATCAGTGTGTGTTATGCTTAATGTCTTGTGACTCGTGTTTTTTCCAGGAAATTGGCAACATAAATGTTTTTACCGTTTCATGAAATCACCTCGAAACTCAAGTACAAGTCAATTTAGAAAAAAAAGTATGTTCTTGGCTTTTAGAAATACAGATGTGATGTAATGATAATATTAAACTAGTAAGTAAATTGAAGTTCAGAGGATCATATGATGCTTGAATTATCCCGCAGAAAAAAAAAAATCCAGTTTCGGTATGGTTATAGAGTTCTATCTGTGCTGATTCTTTCCGGACTGAATTACGTCCATATTTGCATGAAATTGCTTAAATTTCATTGGAAGTTTAACTGCATAAAATTATTTACATTACGTTGGAAGTATAAGCTTACTTGTTTTAGCAATTCAAATTCTTAGTTGGAGCACACACAATGAGGCCAAACTCTAAATCTAAGGATAAAGTTCATTCAGCAAACCAGCGCCAGGGCGAATAAAACTAAAAATTTCTAAAAGCATTTTTATCTTAACCAGTAACTATATATCACAGACAGACAGGCAGAAAGAAGAGTAATACCCTTCGTGAAGAAGCTTTAATGATCTCAGGCTGCATATGTCACGTTCAGCTAACTATAGTCTTCTGTCAATAGCAGGAATAGAAAATTAGATTTGCCTTGAACATGAGGGGGTTATGGTAATGGTGTTATAAATCTCAGGTTCCTATACTCCCTTTTAGCTGACCAAAATCGACGAGGCCAGTTGGAATACTGTATTAGAGCTGCCGTAATGGTTAAAGAGTTATTTTCGCCTAATATGACAAAATTAATATTACACCTACATGCACAGGTAAAACTTACGAATATTAATGCGAATGTAATACTTAAGAATTAATAAAGATAATCAGTTTTTTATTAGGTCTTCATGTATAGCATATAACTTTCGATGATCTGATGAATGCATAGAGGTGTGTCCCGTTCCTCTCGGCGTTTTATTTACAGTTCGCCTAGTATCGCATTTTCTTTTTACTTTCGTCTGGATATTACTGACCTCTTTCATATGAGCTAAAAATGATGATGATGATGATGATGATGATCATGGTGACACTGATGATGATGATGATGATGATTTCACTGTGCAAGTATAATTATGATGATAATGATGATGATGAACGATAATGATTCTACTATGCAGGAATAATAAACAAACAGGAAGTTAGTGTCTTTTGTATTCCATTCACGAAATTATATTCTTGAGCTTAAGAGTTACTTCTGGAGGGAGATAGATTAAACATGCCCCTGATTAACTTCAGGATTCTACCAGGCGTCTTTGGTAGATTATTCTTACTCCGCCAAACAGTTTACATAGATTAACAGAAGACGAACAGAGGAAGGAAAAACAAATGAAGTAAAAAAAAAAAAAAATCATACATCAGAAGGATTAAAAGAATAACCCATGGAATAGGAATTTCGCCTTTAAGCTATTGGCCATAGTTTTTCATTTAAACTTTCATTTTAATCTCATTCTTCTAGTATGATTTTATTTTGCATAGGTTATACTTTTTCTGAACTAGATGGGGTTACATATACAGTAGCCTTCGCTAACCTTTTTAATACTAAGGGTTCTCCTTTTCATTGCTTTATACAACAGACAATCAATAGAAATATATATATATATATACACACAAAAATACGGTAACATCTGTACCGTATGGTATCGTTCATAAAGGTTCAAACATGCTTGTATGCGTCGCCCTTGGTCACCTAATGACAGCTCCACGCCACTCGATCTCTGGCAGCCTCCATATTCAGTTTCGTGTCCCTGAGGTCATACTTTATGACTTCGTCACTGGTTTTTTTCAGTCTGCCTCTCGCAACCACTCCTCCGATTTTCACACTACTCACCGTCCGTACCCAACTGCCTTCCTCCATCCTTTCAACATGCCCAAACCATCTCAGTCTACCTTTCCCGATCACAACATGAATTCACTCCAGTCCCATCTTTCCTCTCAATTCTTCAATCGCAATCCTAGCCTCCCCTCTCAGGCCTTTGCAGTGAAGGACGCACTACACATTCAGCTAATCACTGTCGTTTCTGAACAATTGAGCCTACGAATATCCTCTTCCTTTATTATCCAGGTCTCATTACCATACAGGATTATACTCCTAACAAATGTCGCTTATAAGGATCCCTGAACACGGAGGGAGAGCCCTCTCAATGTCAGGAGAGGCAACAGCCTCCTGACCTTCCTCCAACCACTTCTTACCCGAGCCACAGAGCTAGTTCCAGCCCCATCTCCAGCACATAAAATGTCCCTCAAACAACAAAACTCCTCCACACACTCAATAGACTCACCAGCAAGATCAATTCTTTCACGCCCGACACTCCATACATGCTCTCCCCGACACACCGTACACACGAAATTAGCATTATCTCGTAGTCAGCCTCTAATACAACTACATCTTTTATGCACCCACTTATCACAATCACTGCACATGTGGAAGTTATTTCCCACACCCTTGTGGCAAACCGCACGTGGCCACACTCCCTCTGCTTTGACAGAGATTAAAACAATTCATCGTTCTGATAGGTCACTGAGCATAATGAAGAGACTGTCGACAAGAATTAGCTACATGACTAGTAATGTTTCCCTCGGCTGAAAACAGAACAAATGTACGATATACGGGAGCTTCAGATACCCTTGACTAATGCCCTTGGTGTGATGTAATGTGAGAGTGTGATTTCGTGTGATGTGGTATAAGAGGGTGGTATGGTGCATTCTGTGGTGTGGTGAGCCCATTACATAAAATATAATATATCTCTCTATTCCCAGACGCCTCAATCCCTTAAGGGGTAGCCACAAACAAATCACCCTCATATCGCCCTGTCCAACGCCACATGACTACCCTGCTCCCAGCTCATCCCCCCCCCCCTTGTCTGATATACCTCTCCATTCCATCCCTTCATCTCATCCTTGGCCTCCCCGCCCCTCTTCCCCCTCCACCTCACTCATACACACTCTCCTTGTCAGTCTCTCGCTCTCCATCCTCTCCTCATGGCCAAACCACCTCGGCGTATTTCTCCTAACGCTTTCTATCACATCCACATTCACACCACAACTCTCCTTCACTTAACAAAAATAACAATTGAAGTAAATTGAATATTGCATATGTCAGGGGATATTCATCACATTAGTGGACACCTCTTGATGGATGGGGAAAAGGTTATATCCCTCATCATCACCATCATCATCATCATCATCATCATCGTTACTTGTCATCCTTAGCCTCGACATCATATCCAGCGTCATCATTACCGACATATCCATCATCACTATAAATGCCATATTCATCATAACTAGCATCAAAACATCCATCATCGTCATCATCATCGTCATCATCATCATCATCAAAGTGGGAATATTCCTCGTCCATTTAAAATTTGCCCACTCAGTGATGCTTATTTAGCGCATCACCTCGTAACGCAAAACTCGCGGTAGAGTTTCACATTTCAGCAAAAAGCTATGTAAATGAAGGTTAAATTGTGGACGTGTTATAACGCACAGTGTTTTAATGTTATCTGTAGCACGGTGATGAGAGGGGGTTAGGATGCTGTTATCGTCAGCTTAAGGGCTTTTCTAGCACCACTGCCTGGCTATACAGATATCCCTTACTTCACTGACTGTCTACCTAAGGAGGAGGTGGACTGCAAGAGAAGAATAATTTCAGCCTGCAGTTTGTTGGGTTATACATTCAACTGAGCCTAGGGTTGCAACATATATATATATATATATATATATATATATATATATATATATATATATATATATATAGATAGATAGATAGATAGATAGATAGATAGATAGATAGATAGATAGATAGATATATATATATATATATATATATATATATATATATATATATATATATATATATATATATATATATAACGAGAGAGAGAGAGAGAGAGAGACGTCATCGAACTGAAAAGTTTAATCCCTTCAATACTCTCCTCCAGGTAAGGTAATTTACATTGGCTAATGGTAGTGAGTTGTTACCGTGATCTGTGCGCCGCGGGCCTTGTGTTCGACACCCATTGCTGTATTCTAAGAGATATTGTAGGATTCGTAGTACCTTTGAGTAAGTTATTCATTCTGCCCTAACATCTCAGTATTCTGCTGTATGTCAATGATGCAAAGTACGTAGATAAATAATATGCAAAATAAGTCGCTATGGGAGAGATGTTACGAAGCCTCCTGTGCGTCTTTGAAGACTACCAGCCGAAGTGGGAGGTTAAAATGGATATTAGACCTCTTGATTATGCTTACTTATTTTCAGACCATAAAGGCTCTATTGATGTACAAATTCTGATACACGCACTAGAAAAAACAAGAAAGACAGAAAAAATAAATAAAGAAAAAGAAAGTAAGAAAGAAGAGGAAGAAGAAGAAGAAGAAGAAGAAAGAGGAGGAGGAGGAGGAGGGGTCCAATAGTCCTGTAAATGATCAATATAGCGCGTGATGTTCCGAAGCGATTAATCTATTACTGTATCATCTGAATATGCAAATGATGACAGTGCAGTACGCAGAAATAAACTGTTTCTTTGTTAACAGTTTATTCCTGTACACTACACTTTCCTGTAAGTCATGTATGCATCCCGCGTCAAGAATGAGGAAATATAATCTTGGATGACGATGATATAGAGTAATAAGCACAATAAAACGCCCAGGAACTTTTGCAAGAAACCCTCTCCTGTTCATGAGAATACGGTTAAGTTTTGGTAATGAGAATATTTTGACTCTCTTGTTACCCTCTCGAACCTATAGCGATATCTAGGTCACGGCTCACAGTTAAATATTTCATTCTTGGGTTCCCTCATCGTCTCACGCTTTCCCTTTTCCTTTGCTTCACCTCATGTCTGTTATATTTCATTTTTGTTTATATCTCTCCTGCCTTCTTCATTTACTCCATTACCTTCCACCTCTCTCCACTCTCCCCGTTTTCATTTTCCTTTCCATTTTCTTTCCCCCCCGCACTTGTTCCCTCCCATTCATCTTCTTTTGTATCCTTTCCTCTTCCACTTTCTTTCTTTTTCTTTTTCTATGTGTCCTTCTATTTTCATTTTCTTATTTTAAGCCTCCTCTTTCCATTATCATTATCTCTTCTTTTCCCATTTTTCTTCTTCATTTCTTCTGTCACTACGTTCTCTCTTTCGTATTCTCTTCGTTTCCCTTTTCTTCAAATTTCCTCTTATCTTTCCTATTAAAAAAAAAAAAAATCTTTAACCCTTTCCTCAGAGCTTCCCGAATTCATTTTTTTTTTTTTCAGCGTTCCATCCGTAGTTCTTTTTTTCTTTCTTTGCCCTCTTTTTTAAGTCCTGTTCTATCCCATTCACCTCTTCAGTCAGACGACAATCTTATTTACATCCTCCCTCGCTAAGCAAGAGCAGGGTCATATTTTGCTCCGCGCGCGCGCGTGCTGGCGAAATAACTCAGTGTTTTATTAGCTTTAGAACAATCTTCGTGGTATGAGTAAGCGTCTTCTTGGAGTTGTCTACCATGTTTGAGAACAACAGGCTGAAAGTAAAGATCACATTGAGAGGTCAACTTCATAGATTTTGTCCGATTTAAACTAAACTTGGAGCAAGGATTGAGGGTAAGGAAAGAACGAAGAGATTGTATTTTCAGAATAAAAAGCTGAAGGCTAAGGTCACAAGACATGGCAAAATGTCAAGGCTATATGGCACGTTAACTAAACAATCTTGATCTAATTTAAAATAAACATGATGGAAGGATTAACATTTTGTCAAAAATCAAGATCACAACACAGGGTCAAAATCAAAGTCATATGACAGGAGAGCTTAAATGATTTCGATTCGATTTAGACCAAACTTGGTAGAAAAATAGAAGGTAAGGCTAGAACGAAGCATTCGATTTAAAGGACAATCAGAGATGGGTCAAGGTTACAGGACAAGGTTATAAGTTCGACCCACATGTGAAATGAATAATTAACTTTTTTTTTTTTTTCTGATTTGTATCAAACATATTGGAAGGGTCAGGGGTCAGGGAATGGGTAGGCTTACTGCTTACTGAAAACAGTAGGTCAGAGATCAGGCTCTTAGGCCAAGGTACATGTCACGAATCAATTCGCGACATTTCCTTTTTGTGAGAAGCCACGAACTATTAGTGGAAAACTCACTGTGTATCGCTCAGTTAACCGTTTCTCTCTCCATTCCGGGGTATACTTTTCAAATAATTCGTCACCGTTTTCAAAAAGTGACCGATTTAATGCACGTCACTAAGTGCGCTACTGAGCGATACAATTATTTCTTTATCGTTTGCCTCTGCTTCATTCAACCGTTAGCCACGCCTTCTTCCGGTGGCCTGTGCGTCCTGCTTAGGCATTATTTGAATTCAGTCTTGTGTTTGCTGTGACGGAGAAAGTTTATAAATTCTCGTTCTTGAGAATCTTAGCAAGTCAGCGTAAAGTAATCGTTGCTTGATGTAGCAAGACAATCATTGTCTCTGCTCTTCAATATTATTGAATATTATTATCAATTTAAATAACATTTAACCATTTATTTCAAAATTACCGTGATATTTTAAAAAACCCCGTGACAATTGGCGACCTCATTCCAGGATATTAACTCCTAGCTCTAAAGCTATTCACGAGATAGTGCTCACTCATTCATATTTAGGTATTTATCATTAAAGTTTATAGGCACAAGCTTACTGGTGTTTACCCTTAATTTAGCAAGTGAATTTTGCTTTATTAATCAATAGAATACTTAACTCTAGTTTATTCTTGGTAACGCCAGACGATTTTATTCGCTCCTGGGAAGTCGGCGTACCCATTGTGTTTATTATTGAGTCTTCCCAGTCATTTACATTTTTTTATTTATTCTTTGCCAGTTAACTGGATAAGACTGGTCACCACTAGCTTGTGTCTGTACTCTTTACTTTTGTTTATTAGTATTCGTCGCTAAGCAGTCAGTACTCAATTTCGGTTTGCTTAATAAATTAGCGAAATGGCTACTACTGTATTTTTACAGGAAGCCAAAGAAATGGGTCTTTCGGACCCAACCGAAATTAAAGAGTATATACTCTCACGGCATAATCAGGAGCAGCAGCGCGAGAATGATGCCCGTGAAGAGCGTAAGATTCAGCGCGAATACGAGCGAGAACAGCGCGAATACGAGCGAGAACAGCGCGAACACGAGCAGAAACAACGCGAGCTCGAGTTAGAAAAAGAGCGAGAACAGCGCGAATACGAGCGTGAACAACGCGAGCGAGAACGAGAACATGAACGTGCCGAACGTGAGGCACGAGAAAAACATGAACTTGAAATGATGAAGCTCAAGCGAGATTCCTTGGCTTCAGACACGTCTGGTGCAGTTGGTCAAAGCTCCACGAGCGTTCCCCCTGCACATGTCCTGGCGACCCCACGCATCAAGCTTCCTTCATACAAGGAAAGCGAGCGAATCGAGCCGTACATAGCTCGTGTTGAGGACATGGCAGACTTATATCAACTGGATGAGGCAGCTAAGCGGCTTCAGTTTCTTAGCCTATTTGAGGCCCTGCCCTCGATATTCTCCACAGAATTCGTGGAGACAATCTCACATATGAGATGATGAAAGCTGCACTCATTAAGGCGTATGGTCTCACAGTAGACGACGCCAAAGTTCAGTTCATGCGAGCTTGTCTCCAAGACAAGGAGACAGCTGTTCAGTTCCTTGATCGTCTCACAGCTTACTTAAATGAGTGGATGGAGAAAGATGAAACTCCTTCCACGCGTGAGGGGATAATTGACCTTATGCTGCGTACACAGCTAGAGAGGTCGTGGCCTGCTGAGCTCATAGCACAGCTTAAGATCTGCCAGGTGGAAGATGCCAGCCAAATGGCAGAGAAGGCTGACGCATTCTTTACTGCATACGGGTATCAAGCTCGTAAGCAAAACACCTGGAGCAGAAAAGATACTGCCAAGTCTGGGAAGCCGTCTCAGACTGAATCCCAGCACCAAGGCCGTTCTCAGAGTAATGGTCAAGGTCCAAGCAAACCGCAGTGGAAGGACCAGGGGCAAAACACTCAGAAACCTGAGTGGAAGCGGTACAACAAGTACCCTAATCAGCAGCAGTATCAGCCATGCAACCGACCGTCGGGACAAACTTTTTCACCACCAGCTCAAAAGAGGCAGGAAGCGAATGCAGCCTTCATTCCTCAGCAGCAGCCTGGTGGTCACGTCCCTACTAGTGTGGGTACTTCCCCACAGTTCACTAGTCCCACAGTGACAGTGAACCCCCCTCCACAGATGGCCAATGTTCCATCTTCCCAATATAACCCTCAAGGCACAATGTTTGCCACATCAATTCAGCAGCCTCATGAGTGGCTAGCTGCTTCCTCTGAGCCCTCCCACAGGTGACAGTACCTTCCTTGTTCAGCAAGGGTTTGTGGGAGACATTCCTGTGAAGGTCCTGAGAGACAATGGTTCCTCAGGTTGCTCTGTTAAGCAGAGTCTAGTTCGGCCTGAGCAGTATACAGGTCGACAGGTCCATGCAAAGCTTATTGATGGATCAGTGAGATTGTTCCCTGAGGCATGTATCCAGGTGGCGTCTCCATTTTTCACTGGCTTGACACTTGCAGTTGTCATGCCAGAGCCTCTATTTGACTTAATAGTAGGCAATATTCAAGGAGTCAAGGATAGTTGCTCCGATGATGGCGCTACTCAGACTTCGGCTGCTGCGGTAACACGAGCCATGACTGAGGCTCCAGATTGTGTCACCCCAGTGATCATTGAATCGCCGCAAGATCTGATGTGTAGTCAACTTGTTGTGCAAGAACAACATTCTGACCCGACACTTGCTGCCGTGCGGAACAAACAAAAGGGTCGAGTGATAAAGTATTCACGGGGAGGTCGAGCCAAGTTCCTTCGCAAACAAGGACGGCTCTACCGTGAGTCACGAACACCCGAGGGCGAGGTTCGACTGCAGTTTGTCGTTCCCGCCAAGTACCGCCCAGCAGTGTTACAATGGGGTCATTGTCCAGCCTCAGGAGGTCACCTGGGCAAAAGGAAGACCCAGGGCCGTATCCGAGCTGACTTTTTCTGGCCAGGGATGGGACGGGACATAGATAGTTTTGTCCGTTCCTGCAGTGTGTGCCAAAGTATCACCACTAATCAGGGACATGCCCTTCCTGTGCCATTTGTAACTACACCTGTAATCTCTGAGTCAGTTGAGAGACAGGGTAGTGGTGAAGTGGGTGCAGACCTGACGTGTCGCCCATTGGCCCCACAAGACACATTATGTCCAGGGCCTGTACATACATATTATGTACCGTAGGTTAAGGGGAAAGTTGAGAGGCGACTTGAGGCTATGGAAGACCCAAGTTTGCATAGGATTCTCAACTCCCGATACTAATATAAGTATTGTAGGTTAAGGGGGAAGTTCGAGAGAGAACTCCGTAAAGGCGACTTGAGGCTATGGAAGACCCAAGTTTGCACAAGGATTCTCAGCTTCCCGGTACTAATAGAAGTACTGTAGGTTAAGGGGGAAGTTCGAGAGAGAACTCCGCAGTGGCGACTTGAGGCTATGGAAGACCCAAGTTTGCATAAGGATTCTCAGCTCCCCGATACTAATATAAGTACTGTAGGTTAAGGGGGAAGTGAGAACTCTGCAGAGGCGACTTGAGGCTATGGAAGACCCAAGTTTGCACAAGGTTTCTCAGCTCTCCGATATTAATATAAGTACTGTAGGTTGAGGCACAGGTTGAGGACCCGTGTGCGGTTCGAGGCTATGGAAGACCCGAGTTTGCACAGGGATTCTCAACTTGCCGACCATAATCGTGTGCTAAAATTAATGGCGACCTCGAGTGTACTTTTCATAGCATGTACTGACTGCTAGCCAGAGAGAGTAATTGTAACATAATAAGAATTTTGTCTCATTGACACTTTTGATGCTCCACCTTAATTGGTTTTGCAGGTTCAGCAATGGGTGTAGCAGTTTTGCTGTGCGGGCCAGCTGATCGTCTGCCGCACGCTGCCGCCTCTTCTCCTCTGCCTTCGTCGTCGCCATATATTATTTACTGTGTCATTTTACACGTAGGTACAGTTACACTACAACTGTCACACTACACCGCGTATTACATACACCACGCTACACAACAATTAGTTGTCAGTGTAAATGTGGCAATTTTCGCTCAGTTTGACCTGAGTACAGGATTTTCACCGTCGTCACGGAGTTTTTCCCTCAAGCTTGCTTCTATTAACGTAAATACGAGGTTTTTTCACTCACTGGCGACTGCGATTTTCTCCTGTAGCAGGATAGCACACACACCACAGTGTGAATCTTGTGTGACTGAGTTAGGATTTATACGCATGTATATTGAAATCATTCTTCTGAAGGAAGAAAGATTTAATTTTCATGGGGCGTAATGTCACGAATCAATTCGCGACATTTCCTTTTTGTGAGAAGCCACGAACTATTAGTGGAAAACTCACTGTGTATCGCTCAGTTAACCGTTTCTCTCTCCATTCCGGGGTATACTTTTCAAATAATTCGTCACCGTTTTCAAAAAGTGACCGATTTAATGCACGTCACTAAGTGCGCTACTGAGCGATACAATTATTTCTTTATCGTTTGCCTCTGCTTCATTCAACCGTTAGCCACGCCTTCTTCCGGTGGCCTGTGCGTCCTGCTTAGGCATTATTTGAATTCAGTCTAGTGGCGGCTTTGACGGAGAGAGGTACTGTGCTCAGAAGTGAAGAGAGGTCAGCTAGCATCCCAGGCTCCACAGAGTATCAGTTTCTTCAAACTCTCACCCCCTGGGTGATACAAAGTATTCATCGACTGGTATTTCCTTTGTGTATTTCCTAGTTTTAAGAGCTTAGTTAAGGTGTTTTTCCTAGGCGTAAGTATTTAGCTTTTGTGCGAGTGTGCGAGTGCGTCTCATTTAATTTGATTTGAAATGTAATGTTAAATTTATTTTTGTGATTAATAAATTTAACAGTTCTATTTCTTGAGCTTAATGTAGAGTAAAAATCTTGTTTCATTTCTCCATAATTAAGCTTATTTTCCATACAGCTCCTAGCTTGCATAAACATTTACTATTCATAACTGGTACTTAGACCAGTCTTGTTGTATTAACTTAAAATCCGTTGTGCCAGGAGTTAATGCATCAGCAAGAACCTGATGTTATTATTATTAGTATTAGTTATTTATTGTCAGGGGTGATGTAACTTTCTCCAGAGGCTAACAGTACAGTAATTCAGCAATTGTGAGTAATTAGTCTCTGCTGTGTACTGTTGAGAAAGTTTATAAATTCTCGTTCTTGAGAATCTTAGCAAGTCAGCGTAAAGTAATCGTTGCTTGATGTAGCAAGACAATCATTGTCTCTGCTCTTCAATATTATTGAATATTATTATCAATTTAAATAACATTTAACCATTTATTTCAAAATTACCGTGATATTTTAAAAACCCCGTGACAGTACACTTAAACAGTTTTCATTCGATCTGAACCAAACTTAGTAGATGGGCTGAGGCTGATGCAAGAATGAAGTAATTCGATATTGAGAATCATCTGTCGAGGGTCAGTTGTAGGATGTGGATGTGACCCCCTCCGAGTGCTTTTTCTTGCTTAATTTTTGGTATCTCCAGGCAATTTTATTTGGCTTGGGGAGATATTCTCGTAACTGAAGTAAATACTGTTTTACTGAACCTCTTCACTGCCGTTTGATTGTTTCTTACGGAAGTGAACTCGTATGGTGGTTGCAATTAACTAGACAAGACATATTGGTTAAAAAAAGGTCAATCATATTTCGTTCCCAGTTTCTTCATGTTTTGCTTTTGCTTTCCTTTTACATTTCACTAATCCGTTCGCTATCATTTAACCCCCCTGAGGAGGAGGATATTTTCATTGTAGTCCTGCTATAGTCATGTAATTTTATTCAGCTTGAAAGAGATCGTTCAACCTGGTTGTGTTTGATATAGCTTAAATGATCCCTCTCAAGACGAGCGATGTTTCCAGACTTAAGTATAAACGTATGGCAGTAGTAAGAATAACCTACAATAAGACGTAATCACATTTCTAGTACACCCTAGGCCTCTCTGGACTTGATCCCGGTGGACTGCAGGATAAATTTGCCCTTTTCCTGCAATCCTCCATCCCTTTGCGGGAGGGGGAAGAAGCTGAGGGACGTCTATATACCTGGACAGCGGAGAAGTGCGGTTCTATCAGTGCCATCACGTGAAGGGGTTAAAAGTTATATTTAATACCCTAACTCCTCCACTGTACTATCACCGGTCAAACAACATTAACTCTCTGACTGCATACGGGATTATTTCTACTGAATATAATCGTCCTTAGTTAACTCCTTCGGCAAGAGCAGGAATTTCTCTGTCCATTTTTTATGTATGTTGATAAGAGCGATATTATGCAGCTTAGGAGAAACTTTACGGAATGGAGCGGGTTAGATTTGCTGTATAGTAGCCTTAATTACCTCGCACAGTACCAGAGGGTCTTCCAAGTTGAATGCTGCCGTTTGAAATTAGCGAGAACACCCTAAATAACACTTCGTCTGATTTTGGAGGTTAATGAGAATGAAATACTCACGTCTGACTATCGTTGTGAAATTGTTTACTGGAGTCCATAAAAGGGAAAGGAATTGATCAACAGAATTTTTAAGTCTTTGCATGTTTGTCGTTTCTCGGCTGAATAAAATCGTGAGGTGTCATCCCCAATAAAACACCTAAGAACGTCCATAATAGCGAAAGGGACAACCTACCTCATTTCACTTAAGGTATATACATTTTTAGTTTCATTGTCCTACAGCCAGACTTTTTTATTTATATTGTGGGAGCCTGCCGGGGTGAAGCGAATTAATGAAGGGTAAATTTAATTTTTCCCGTTCAAATTGTTTATCCTGAACTTAAAAATATAAATGGAAAGGAAAGAAATCAGGAGATAGCACGAGCCTAATGAAAATTACATCCTCGAGTTCAAAGGGTTAATCGAATGAACTTTTAATCGTCGGTCTGTTAAAACTTTCAGCAGATGAACAAATTCGTCTGTCATACCGTGGATAAAGTAACTAGGTGGGTCCGCAGAAGTAAAAGAGAATAATCAGATGTGTGGTTAGTGCTTTGAATGTGTGGATTTCTCTCAGGTGTTTGATAGTGCCTGGAATTAGTGTGATACCAACAGTAGGTTAACTAAATTCATATCTGCTTGGTCTTGTCAGTGGATGATACGCAAATAGAGATACTATGCTAACTGATGCTGGAAGTCTATTTCCTTTAAAGTAATATCTTAATGGTGTTAATGTAAGGCAAAGAGTTCCTAAGTTTCTCAACAAGCATCATCATTATCTCTATCGTCGCTGCCATCATCCTGTTATCACTGTTGCAATTAGGTGGGTAGGATACAGAAGCAGATAAAGGGATAGCACCCCGGCCCGTATTCTCGTCGGTTAAGGAAGCTTCCTATAACCTCTTCCTTACCTATTTATTTCTGGATACGGCTGGCTGATATCGTCTTGTACGTTATTTATGCAGATTATGACAATAGTGGAATGATTTGAGTAACTCAGAAGAGAACGGCAAGGTGTTATAAGCAAAATAAATCGCTTACGAGCTTACTTAATAGTGGTAATATTAGCTCTCCCGGGCAACTATGGCTAGCTCTTGAATAATAAGATACTCATGTATTAGACTATCGCAGTTTTCCCGACCACAAGAGGGTTAATGTACTAATATACAGAAAAATCCTTTATATAACAATTTTTTATCAAGTATCTTTACCTCGGGAAACCATTGCTACTCTAGGTAGTAACCATATAACCTACTGGGCGTCTGGTGGTCGAGAGGGTTAAGGTTCTCCAGTCGGTTGAGACACACATGGGTTTTAATCCAAGGAAGGGTTGGGATTTAAAGTTCATGTAATGTCACTCGCGGACGCATGACTGATCATTCTCGCCATAAACGTCTGGACTGTCACCTAGCCTCGGACCACTATTTTCCTGATGAGACAATAAAGGATTGGATGATGGATTGATGTATTTCTCAGTTCATATACGATTCATTGTGGGACTGAACCTTCTGCACGGAGGAAGAGCCAGAATTTCTCATGCTGGTCAAGTACGAATCGGGAAGAGTGGCTGAAGCAACAATGGTGCCTTGAAAAACGAAGAGTTGAATTAGCTATGTCTGCTTGTTCCAGTCCCTTTGTGTCGTCATTATGAACTGACAGGATGCAAACACATGCTGGCACATGAAATGGCATATTGTACTGCCAGTATCCATTTTAAATGTTCACCACAAATGGCTTTTAACCAACAAGGATGGGAACATGGCAATCTCTGAGCGACCGTGATTTCCACATACTGTTTATGATAGACACTCCATTGGCAACTTCAGTAATGGTAATGAGGAGTAAGTTATAGAGGCAAGTTAGGTTTCATAAGTAGGTGTAAAATGAACTTACAACGAAGAACCTGCAATTAACAGATATATCAGTTTTTAAAAATATTCTTTACTACACCAATTCTCGCAGATACTGAATAAAATGTGTGATTGTTTGTCGAATAATACAGACAGTTAAGCATGTATCACGATTTAACAACCTCTGCTGGTACATGGAAGAAAGGTATGCACACCTTCTGAAACAAAGTAAACCACAGTCGTAATTATGATAAGTCAGATGTAGACAGGAGCAGAACAAACATCTTGGAACCATTTTCGACGACCAACGATGGGTGAAATGTGCGCTTTGTCGTCTGGCTAGAGAAATATACACGGGCAAATAAATGAACTAAATCTCTTCTTATATCTGTTGGAATGAAAATCCCTAATTATTTGAGGTGGGAGCAATGGATCTAATTTGCGACGTGAAAATACTAATTTACCATGAAGCCAAGTTATCTCTTTCGACTGAAAAAATATGAAACAATAATGGTGGCTCGCGATAGAAACACTTGAGCTTCTTCGTTACATTAACCTGCTGAAGGAATAAAAAAAAAAAAAAACTGCCAAGCGCATTCCTGAAGTACGCATATATATCAGGCCTTTCCATTACTTAAAGCCGTTTATATAAACTAGGAAATACATCATTCTTGAACATACACGTACATACTGTATGCTGTCCAATCTTTTTCTGACCTTCGTCGTAAAATATATCTACTGAAATGAAAAATGAATCAATATCGTAATACTGATAATGAAACACTAAACATTTGTCGTTACATAAACATGCTGAAGGTAAGAGGCTATGAAGTTCAGTATTTACTTGGTTAATAGAAGAATTTAACTTACACTGCTAAATAAACCTATAAAGAATAGTTGCGGCTCAGTAACTGCTTATCGCCACATAGACCAACGGAGATTATGAAACCATGAGACAGTAATTAAATAACGAAGAAGTACTGTGTGTCGCTACGTAAATGCCCTGAGACTTGGAATTATGAGGCACATTATTTGCTTGGCACTGGAAAAGAACAAGCACACAGGAAACTGGGGGAATTTCAGCCACAGCCACCAAGGATAAAGCTGTCTAGACATAAGTAGATAATTTGCTTTCCCTCTCTCTCTCTCTCTCTCGTATTGAGCTGCTAATCAATGCGACGAGAAGAAAGAATGTAGAAGCATTATTTTTTTGGTTACGTACACATCTATGACCATGCCGCATGGACGAGAGGAGCGAATAATCTACACACTGTCCATTTTTACTTGGCCTAAAAATTTGCCGTCTTCTGTATTTATTGAGGAGCGGTAGGAGGAGATTTTTAACTAATATTCCATGCTGCTCATGAAGAATACTAGGGAAAGGCTGCAAAAGAACTAGTATTGCTTTATTTTGCCACTGATTTAGGGAAATAAGCCGTACAAGGAGATAGATATTTAGTTGTTTTGCTTTCTGCTGCCGCCAGACGATTTTATTCTGTTTAGGAGAGTCCGCTTGCCGTCTAGGGGTTAACACAGTCTCCACTAACCCTTTAACTACTTAAATAAATCGTCATTTAGTAAGTCTTCCTTCTTTCAGACGATTTTCTTCAGCTTACGGGTGACCTACTGTCGTCTGATGGTTAAGACAGACGAACCATATACAGGATAGTCCAGATATTACGCACCTCTTCCACTCCACCGAGCTGCTTCTTGTGTGTTGGGAGTACGATTCAGTCAACATTATCTGTGTCTACCCTGTATCATTTGTTCATTTTCTACTCCCAGTACCACACCCACGCCCACATCAGCAGAATGAGCGTCCCCACAGAACATAAGATAACGCTAGCTGATTACTGGGGGAGTGCTATCTATGGATCAGCCTTTAGAGACGAGCTACAGTAAATGCCTGACCTGACATATTTCCCCTTTGCCACATACTGACCTGGTACGACCTACGGAAGAGAATATCACACTGGCTTGCCTCTTGACGCTGGAGTATTTTGCTGTGGGGTCACTGTGTACAACTGGTATATCGCTCTGTGTATGCTGAGGAAATCTAGTATATTTCTGCATGGATGGTGTATGAAAGGGAAGGGTGTCTTGAACAAAACACTATTCAGTCGCTGTGTAAAAGTGGTGTATCGCTGTGTGGATGTGGTATATTGCTGTGTGGATGTTCTGTAAATGTGGTATACTGCTGTGTGGTTGCTAGGTAAATGTGGCATATCATTGCTGTGCTGCTGCGTAAATGTGGAATATCACTGCTGTGCTGCAGTGTAAATGTGGTATATCACTTTTTTGCTGTGTTAATGTGGTGTATTTCTGCACTGACGCTATTAAATCTAGAATAACTCTTTTTGATCGCTGTGTAAATGTTGTATACTGTTTGTCTGTAAATGTCATGAGGGTGTAAATTAGGGACGTTGAAGTGTAAATGAGGTATGTGGCTGTTAAAAGTGGTGGATTGCTGCATAAAAGATGACTACTGCTGTGGAAAAATGATACCTAGCCGTGTAAAAGGAATATATCACTGCGCAGAGGTAGTATATCGATGAGTAGAGGCTGCCTTGCATGTTTATATGGCTGCTGTGTATATTCGTGTGTGTGGGGGGGGGGCCGCAGCGTACATATATGTGCATGTGGCTAGATGTATGTGTACATGTACGAGACGCCCCCTGTGCATCCACATACACAATGGATACCTTGTGTAATGTTGCGCTGTGTATCCAGTTTGTATTCCTATATACTGTAATGCTTCGTTTGTATAGGTAGCCACTCTGCATATACCTATTGTGTATTATATCTACTGTAAATGTATCCTTTATTCATATACCGATTCTCCATCTGTCTACTGAATATGTATCTCTTGTGTAAGTCCCTGCCATATAAAAGTGTTAGTGACCCCTGGAGTTGGCTGTCCGGTTCAGTTTTAGCCAATATCTCCTTTACACGGTCTCGAGGCCGTGTCGAAAAGGTAACCCCTCACCGAAAAAGATGACCCAATGTATATTTTCTTCTCGATATCCCCAAGCGATTTCATTCATCTGGAGAGTCGCCTGGTAAAGAAGGGATTAATGATAGCTGCAAATAACCCCTATGATTAGAAAAGTGTGTATTAATATTTGTAAAATAATGTGTCGGTAACCAAGAAAAAAAAAATAAAAACTCTCGGATTATGTAAAATCTTGTTATGTTATTATTACAAGACGATTTTATTCATCTCTGGAGAGACTTCACAAACAGCGGGGATTATATACGGCCTTCTTTAACCCGTTCACCACCACAGGGTTTTCCTAGGCTGAAATAAATCGTCTGGCATTGACAAGAATAAATTAAAATATATGGCACTGGGTTCAATGGGTCGGGTGATTGTTGAAAGCTAAAGCGGTCAAGAATTCTAGGGAACTTTGTCTCATTTGCTTGGAACTTAGGAGTGTAAAGGAATTAGTGGCTTCGACCTTTCAATCTGGTTATGTCTTTTAAGTATTTTATTCCTGCAGTTACAAGCCGATTTTTATTTAGATTAAGCAAGCGTTTTACTAGGGAGGGGTTAATGAATGCAGTACGTATTCCCACCAGTTCGAAATATCTCTCGTTAGCTGAATGAATTTGAAGGGAGCAGGAATAAAACAGAAAACACGTAAAGGGATTGAAGAGGCTAACTTTACGGTAAATAGACGGCGCGAATCAGGGGTGCGGGGTGAGGGACTGAAATCGGAAATTACTTGTGAATGTAATGAACTCTCTCAGCTTCAGCAGGATTACATTTTATTTATTTTATATTTTTCTCTCTGTCCATATCTATCTGTTTATCATTCGATCTGTCTGTCTTTCTGTCTGTCAATTTATCTCTTTATTCCAGACACCGGGCGATCTTATTCATCTTCGGGCAGCCTCTAGTAATGGAGACAAAAATTCCATCGACCTCTAAAAAACAACGTCTTAGTTATTTTCATTACACTTGCCGTAAGAAGATTCTATTCATCTGCAGGGGAAACCTCGACTAGGGAAGGAGGCAAATTTCGTCTCCATTATGCCGTACAGTATTACAATCTCCTTTTTCTTATTCCTCCCAACACCGGACGATTCGACTCACTTAAAGGGAGACCAACATTAGTGGAGGATACAAATAACCTACATAATCTACTAAATAATCCACCTTCACCCTCCTCATCTTCCTGCCTGCACACGACGAGGGCGGTGACCTGGGGCTGTGAATTTTAAGTGCTTGGGAGGATTTCGATCGGCTCTGTTATCAAAATCCTTGTGTCAAAGAGTAAGCACAAACCCATTTTTTTTTTTTTTAACCGATCATTTATAGAACACGTATAATTCTTAGATCTGATCACCCTTCATCCGACATTATAAAGTGTAGTCAGCAGCGAAAAAGAGAGGCCAGACATATTCCATCATCACCACATGTTTCAGAATTGGTCGTGGAAAATTGGGAGCACGCCCACAATTTCCCGCTCTCAGTTTCGGTGATAATCAATCGGCCCACACCTTTGCACACCTGTTCTATTTCTGTATATGGCGCGTTATTATTACCCGGCATATTATTCATACAAACTCCGTCGGTATGAAATAGAGGAAAATATTAATAAAGAGGACATTAACTCTTGTAGCCGTGTCATCTCTAGTTTTTATATTTGGTCGAACACCCAACGATTTTATTCAGTCGAAAGGGAGGCATAAATGTCTGAGCGATAATTTGGTCTTCGTTAATTCTCTCGCGGCCACAATTATTCCAGTAACTTATTTGGGCTAACACCAGACGATTTTATTCAGCTGTAAGTGAGTCATAGAAGCCTTATTGTTTTATGTGTATTACTGAAGAATTGCACGGGGTAAGAAGAGGTGGTAGGTTGTCTCTTAGCTGACTAGGACACATCCCCTGAAGAAAGGTAGGGAACAAATCTAACACTAAAATCCAGCTAACCCCAAAAGATTTTACTCGGCTATGAGAGAGTCGGAGGAGCCTGAGAGTGTTAATGTATAATACTGCAGAAATAAATTGGTAAGGGATGTGTCAGAGAGCCTTCTAACCTGACGAGGACACATCCCCTGGAGAAAGGTGGTGTTCTTGGCCGCAGGTATACCAGGCAAGCTTACCAAGGGGGAGGGAGGGAGGGAGGGGCTGCAGCAGGAGGCGCATCAGAAGTGAGCAGGGAGGTGGCGCATGAGGCGGGGCAAGAGTCGTAAATCACACGTTTCGCGAAATGTAAGTTGGGCAGGGCACTTAATTTTCAGAGGATGGAGGTGAAGAAGATTTTCGGTGATAGTTATGGTAGCTCTAGATGTGGCTGGGTTTGCTGGATGGTCCCCAGCGGCTCTAGGAACAAAGCCAGCTGGTTTTAGAGACGGCTCCGTAGGCTGAAGGCATCGGGAATGGGCGGATCCTGCGAGAGAGAGGAGGCTGTGGGGAGGCGGAGCACTAGATTCAGCAAGTTAGTCGCGCCCTAACCTACGGTGGGGTCACACGTTCGCCGCCGCCGTCGCTTCACTCGTGCAACACGGGAAAGCTGCAACGTGACCAGGGACTTTGCGCGACGTCTCTCGGCTACTAATCAAGGGTGGGTTTGGGGATGGGATTTATTCTCATGGGCTCAGTAGGAGGCTTTATATCCCCTTTTCCTTAGGCAGTGTATTTTTGCAAGTTTATCATCATGCCAGCCCTATTTCCCACTCATAAATAGGGTGCGTAGGATTCGTAAACTGGAAAAGGAAAGCATAAAAATTATATAAAGACACAAAAAGTGTGCTTCATGTTCAGTCCTTATATTATTGTTATTGGCT
Organism: Coenobita brevimanus; assembly: GCF_032717465.1. Taxonomy (NCBI): domain Eukaryota; kingdom Metazoa; phylum Arthropoda; class Malacostraca; order Decapoda; family Coenobitidae; genus Coenobita; species Coenobita brevimanus. The sequence goes on along the minus strand of NC_137018.1, from coordinate 4,031,355 downwards.
TTATAAATAGCATATAAAGGTACTACTAACGCACCATATTGCAAAAATCAACTGGTAAGGAAGAGGTGCTGTAGATCTTCCTAAGCTCATGGGAATACGTTTTGTCATCTTTGCTCAAACTGGCGATAGATAAATGCAAAGGGCGAGATGATAAATGCAATGTAAATTAGGAGCTAGGATATAAATATTTCGACAGCTCTCCTTCAAAACTTTCTTGATATAGCTGATAGATTTTAGGCGGTCGCTTGAAGTAAAAGCTGTATTGTAGTCGAAAGGGGGGTTTCTTTGAGTTATGTAGGTCACCATCGGTATACAAGTTTTGTTACCTCTTCTGGTTTTCTCTCCAGAGATCGGGGAAATTAATGTCTTAAATTCGAATCAAACAACTCTGATGACTGACGCCTGGAAAAAAAAAAAAAAAAAAAAAAAAAAGGCATTAGTCAGGTGATGCAAATTCACCAGACTAATTTCCAGTGTCCATGGAGAGCGAAGCAGGAGAGGGGATAGGGCTTTCGATACCGACATTTCTTTACTATGCACAAAAAGCAGCTGTTTCAGCCGTCGCAAGAGGGTTGGGCATTGAAATTCAATATTATATCATGCAAAACTTATCTGAACTCAGTTATTAGAAAAGCAAGTTAAGAACTGAAAAAAGTTACATATAGGCCTAATATTTCGTGAGAAGCATAGGACTACCTAAGATCATAAACTATCTTAAGACGTAGCGATAGTTTTGCATCACAGACTCAGAAGTCTTTCTCACGTAATCTCGCCTTAGGGCTAGGGTGAACGCAGACTCGTGCTGTAGGACTCAAGAACTCTTTCCATTACGTGACGTATTTGTTTTACTTTCTTCCGACCATCACCAGACGATTGCTTTTCAGTTGAAGACAGTGTTTGTCATCCCAGATCCCTCCAGTTTTATGATTTTCTCTTAAGCTGAATGAAACTGTCTGGTGATAGTAATAATAAAACTAAAATTAGGTAATTGGCGTGAAGGAGTAAAGGAATGGGGATTTATAAATGAAAAGGGATTTACTGAGCTATACCCACACAGTTCAGTCGTGCCGATGAAAAAGCGCGTTGTTTGACCGGAGATAAAGGGTTGTTGCTTTGCCTTGACTGGTCGATACTTTGGGAAAAGAGGCTGGAAATGACAAGGAAAAATGACTCTTTGGTGAAGACTCCGTTGCTTTCTCGGCGGGCGTGAAGAAGACGGCAACTGAAGCATCACTGAGAACGGTAAGTCAGCTGATGTGCTTTTGGCCATACTGTTAACCTCCTCGATCTTCTGAGCACAGAATATTCAACTTTGTACAGGCCTCTAGTAGTGATGAGGTTAATGAAAGCTATATCAAATTACCTCAGTTCCAAAAAATCATTCCAAAGCTTAATAAAATTGTCTAGTAGTGGCTATAACAAAAGGGAGGCACGTCAAATGAGTGAAGTATTCAGAACTGATAAGGCGGTGGTATCCATGTTCTCAGTTTCTAAGGATCATTTATGGAAGAGCTGTGAACAATAAATATAGTTAGCCAAAATGTCACTGTGGAGCATATTCAGCCAAAAAATAACTCAGTGAATCGCCCTCATGGCATCATCACAAAGGTTGCTACAGTATATACTCAGCGTGTTAAAGGAGGCTTCGAGCGGTTCTTCCATAGCGATTTATTTTGCCTATTACACCTTGACACCCTCTTGTATGCTGTTTATATCGCTTTAATATCGACATAGATTGCACTGATAACATACAACAGGATAAATCGCCACGGGGGAGAAGCCACGTAACTCTGAAGCAACCTAGATTACGATTCATGTTCTGGCGCCAATTTTCCGACGGTGGGGTAAACAGTGGAAGAACCATACATTTTCACTAGGTATTGCTTTTCAGTGCCAGATAAAATAATAATAATAATAATAATAATAATAATAATAATAATAATAATAAACTTTTACTCCAAATCTACTTAATCAGAAAGTTTGCGTCAGAATTAGTCGCATAATAGTGACATGTGAGAGTTCCTAAAACCCCCTCTTTGGCGATTTATTCAGCAGAGAGAGAGAGAGAGAGAGAGAGAGAGAGAGAGAATATTAAGGCGTAATATGCAGACTAAATCGCTTAAGAAGATATGCAACGAAATATCCAAAACCATTCTGAATATTACCATCCTGACGAGTCCAACCTCAGACTGACGCAACCCGTTCCTATCAATATCACAAATGACTCAGGAATTATCGGGGCTTATTTGCATCTTCCTTATTTCTTCTCTGATTCCTTTACTACAGCGACGCATTTCTTTTTCTCGCTACGGGGTCTTATTTACATTTTTACTCTCTGTGCTTTAATTCCTTTACCTGGATGACGTATTTCTCACTTTATTACTTTCAGACGTTTTTATTCAGCTCAGGAGAGGGGCTAGGTAAAGCCTTCAATAACTCCTTCAATGCGAGGGGCCTTTCTCATGCTGACTAAAATCGCCTGAAAAAACAAATAATTAAAAAATTAAAAAATAATAATAATAATAAAAAACGTCACCATATTGAAGTCCATTAACACTGAATCCAATGAAGTATTTTGTATTTTATTCTTGCCATATGAAGACTATTTGATTTAGCTTGAAAAAAGGGGGGTTCGAACTGGGAGGGGGTTCGAAATGGGGGGGGGGATCGAGCTGAGCGGGGGTTGAGCTGGGTGGGGTTCGAGGTAGGAGAGGGTTCAAGCCGGGAGGGGGTTCAAGCCGGGAGGGGGTTCAAGCTGGGAAGGGGTTCAGGCTGGGAGGGGTTCGAGCTGGGGGGATTCGAGCTGGAGGGGTTTGAGCAGAAGGAGTTCGAGCTGGAAGTGTTCGAGCTAGGTGGGGTTCGAGCTGGGGGGGAGTTCGAGCTGGGGGGGTTCGAGCTGGGAGGGGTTCGAGCTGGGGGGCGTTCGAGCTGGGAAGGGTTCGAGCTGGAGAGGGAGGTTCGAGATGGGTGGTTCGAGATGGAGGGTTCAAATTGGAGGGGAGAGGGGTCGAGCTGGGGGGTTCAAATTGGAGGGGAGGGGGGTCGAGCTGGGGGGTTCAAATTGGAGGGGAGAGGGGTCGAGCTGGAAGGGTTGGATACAGTCTACATAAAACTCCCTTCTCTAAACGAGGCCTTTCCTTAGCTGAATAAAATCGTCTGGTCTCAGCAATATGGATGATGTACTCTGACTGAAAGGGTTAATTTCTTCTGCATTGTTTTGCCTATTTTTATATTCTTACAACGGTGCTGGAGAGGGTCGCCTTCATCCGGGGGGTACTGACCTATCCCAGTTGCTCCGTGGCTCAGTTTATATAAAAATTACTCTACCCCGTCCCTGTCCCCCGAAAGGACGATGGTAAACTGCTGGAGGGTGGGTGCTTCAGTCCACAAGTCACTGGGTTCACGTTAAAATGAGCCTGGGGTTGCAACTACTACTACTACTGCTGTTACTATTACTGCTTCTACTACTACTGTTACTACTACTACTATTATTTTTACTACTACTACTACTACTACTACTACTGCTGTTGCTGCTGCTGCTACCATCTGTTGTTTTATTCAATGCCTGTTTGACAAAAAGAGTCAGTTCTTGAACCCAAGGATGTAACTTGCATTCCATGTTTGCTACCACCAGACGATTATATTCCAGTACAATGCTGCCAGACTATTATATTCCCTTAAAGAGAGGGACCCCTGATAGTGATGGGGTTAATGAGGGCTATACATAATCCCTCGTGTTCAGTTAGTCTCTCCTAATTAAAAAAAAAAAAAATAGCCCGGAGTTAGTAAGATGATAGTAACAGGTACCTCCTCGTAGTGAAGGAGTGCCACTTCAGGACGATAACCTATTACAGTTCTGTTACCTTCAGACGATTTTATTTTAGTTTAGGAGAGCATTTTCGGAAAGTCCCAGTTAGAGATGTTTCTCAGGGCGAGGGAAATCGTCTAAAACAAGCAAGAATATACTATTAAAACCGAAACCTGTATTTGAAGGGTTAAAAATAAGACTATGTGAGTTCTGACAATCAGCAGATATCACAGAACACCTAGATGCTCTTACATGTATGTCTATGTTTATTTCTATGCAACCAGTATAATTTAACCCCTCCCTTTCGAGGTAATTTATTCCTGCTACCTCCTAACAATTGCATTCTACTTAGGATGTATTATCTTGTACTGAAGGAAGCAATGAAGGCTATATCTAACATCCCCAATTCGAAGTTTTTCTTAAGTAACATAATCGCTGAGATGTAGCAAGAGTAAATTATAAAACACATTCGGGGTGAAGTGGTTATATTGGAGTAAGATTCTTGAAGTTAATTAAGCCAAACGTCAGAATTTTGTCTACAAGTCAAGAATATAATGATTCAGGGCGTCATAATTTGTGTAGTGTTAACAAATGTAAACAAAACCTTATAATTTGTGTAGCAGTCTTGATGATAATTAAGTAAATAGTCAGAATTTGTCTAGCAGCTGTGAAAATATTCTGGCTAAGCGTAAACTTTTTTGAAAAGCTCTGAATATATTACGTTGTTAACATCTGTAATCTGTCTTGAAAATTCGACAGTCAAAGTTTGTGAGTATCCTTCACGTTGATTCGGCAGACAATGTGAACTTTTGAGTAGCTTTGACTTTTATTTGACTAACCGTTAACGGTTGTTCTAAGCAACACTAAAGATCATTCGGCTACATTCAGAGTTTTCCTTACAGCTCTGACGATAGTTCTGCAGACAGTCAGAGAATGTGATCATCGCTGAGACTAAGTCGGCAAAATGTCAAATACTCTGACAAGCTGTAAGGATTTGTCTCATTCTTGACGTTAGTTCAGCAAAAGTTGTCTCACAGCCTAGACGTTTTTTCGGCTAAACGTCGACGTACAGTGTGTCTGCAATTTCGATGTTTATACGGTTGAACGTAAAAATTTGGTATGTCTTATATCTTGACGTGTGAGCATGTCCGTAAATCTGACGACTGAAAAGGCAGCTGTTTGTTTGCATGACACCAATGTCCATATTCTTATCTGTTTGCAAGGCTTCTTGTGCATCTTCCTTTGTGGTTACGGTATATATTGTGTTAACTAAATATTATTATTCACTCTTTACATGTTGTTTTTACCATTTTGATACTGACGTCAAATTTTGCATCATGTCAAAAATACAAGGGGTAACGAAGTGCTACAAAATCTTCCAAATCGACGAGACTACAAGCCCATGAGTACTGATATCATTGCACATTAATACTACTTTGCATTCTGTATACGCCTTTCAGATAACATAAACTACACGAAGACCAAACAAGTACTTTACTGATAATCGTAGCAGATGCTGATATTAAATTATACCGGTAGATAAAACGTTGGAGAATGCCTCCTAAATAGGCGAAAATACGAACTGATGAAGGCGCAACAGGTTCATATCCCTTGTTCCTATTATTAATGTCTTTCTGATTCAGATACAGACTGCCTTAACACTATACAAAAAATATAACCATACTAGATACACAAATGAAGTGTTCGGGAATTTGTAGTATACTGCTGTTACTCTTACTTGGTCGAAACTACTATCTCTCCACTTTCATTGCCCAGTTGCAAAAAAAGATTAACAATATAATTCCGTGTTAATCATATTGAAGTATTATGGAAAGGATATAAAGCTGCAGAATTGTGTTTTTCCTCCACTGATATGAAATAAGCTGCATAAGGACGAAAATCTGGGCCAGCTTAAGGTAAACTGGGTACAGTAAACCCAAATAAAAGAGAATATAAGTATGAGCACAGAACCTCACTCTCTCACCAATCACCCCTGAAAACTAATATATTTACGCTTTCACAAAATGCCAAATGCCACTCCCAAATTCCTATATACTTCCCCGTTAACCCATATATGTGACACTACTTCTGTCATTCCTCCAGTGACTTCTTTTTCACCTAATTCTTGTTTTCTCTAGATTTCTGTTTTTCTTTTTTCTTTTTTTTCTTTTTTGTAAATTATTGGAGACTTCCTGTAGTGTTAGGGTTAATGAAAACTATATTTCCACTTCCACAGTTCGAAAATCTGTCAAAGCCCTTTTAAACCGAGGACGTGTGTTTCTAGCTAACTCTTGCAACTTAAAGACAAGAATATCCCAGTTAGAAATCGTACTGAAAGGGCTACTGAAGGATACATCTAACCTCTCCAGTTCTAAAAGTTTCCCGTTAGCTAAATATAATCATCTGGCTGTGGCAAAAATAAAAATAAATTGAAAATATACAATTGGACTGAAAGGTTGGGTAAAATCTTTTCTTAGTAGTAGAGACAGAAAACGTCACCAATTTCTAGGGTATGTATTCTCGTCGGTTAAGGATTCTCCCTAACACCTCTTCCTTAGTGATTTATTTTTGGGTACGGCTGGTTATTATTAGTTTGTATGTTGTTTATGCTGAGTATGGTAGTATTTGAATTATTTATGTGATATAGTAGAGGAAAGCAAGGAGTAATTAGCAAAATAAATCGCTTAGGAAGAGGTGTTAAGGAGCTTCTTTAACCGTCGAGAATATATTTTAACGTAATTGTGATGTCTACGAACTTTTTTTTTTTTTTTTTTTTTTTTTTTTTTTTTTTTTTTGATTAGGCTAGGGCATATTTTTGCTAGATTCAAACAACATTTTTTCGCAATTATTTTCACTTGAGATATATTTTAAACTGGAAGGGTCAGATGCAGCCTTCATTACTCCCTTTATTTGTTGAGTTCTCTCCTAAGCTGAGTAAAGCCGACTGGTGGGAGCAAGAACGATAATGTCACGCCAACAGGCATTACGGGTTAAACAAGTGAACTGAAACGGGCGCTACACCTTGGCGATTTCTATACTAAACTATTCTTCCTGCCAACAGACGATTGTATATCGTTTTTGGACAGACCCCCTTGTTATGAAAGATTTTGAAAGAATCTTCAGTAAAAACGATCTTTATTCGCTCCTTCTTTACTAGGAAACTCCTTGACTTAGTCACATTATCGCTGGCCAGTTTTATTCAACGTGGAAGAGACCGCTTTATCCAAGCATGATAGGTTATGTTTAGCCTGACCATCAAAGCTACTGAATTTGTACTATAAATATTTAGGCAATGGTAATTAGCACGTTACCCTCTCTGATTATAATTGTTGTCTCTTGTTGCAATTTAAGGACGTCAAAATTATATTCGAAGTATCACTAGATAATTAAATTCAGATGAGAATGAGCCATAAGAGTCTGAAAAAATTAGTCACCATTACCTCCTTATTTTTTTTCATCGTGACAACAGAAGGATTATGTTCCAGCTGACGTTAGACTATTTTGTTCAGCAGAGATTGAGTTATAATTCTTGAGATTGTTAAGTTTCCTTCTCTTTCTGTAATCTGGATCACAGGGCCGTCTTTCCATGGGGCTAGGAGGCTTTTACAACATCTCTTCAGATATTGATGCCATAATGACCAAAAGCTAGCCAACGTATCCCCTGCCAGCACTGTATTCTTTCTTCCATATCTCACTATTTTCTCCTATTGTTTTTCTTTTCGTCGAGTTTTGTTGTGCCTTTTATATCAGTATCACATTAAAAAAATTTCATGTACGATAATAATTTTGTCATCTCTATTGCCAGCAGAGGTGTGTCGGCCAATATTTGATTGTGATAGTGCGTTAATGTTCTCTTTTATTTATGCAAATTCTGTAGATGTTAATGCAAATATTACACAAAAGAGTTTCAAGGCGTAATTTGCGATGATAACTAAAAGGAGATGTTATAGAGAGCCGACAAAATCATGGCTCTTACTCTATTATTTTCTATTATTTCCCATATACGTCCTTCCCCTTTTCGTCTCATCACTTTCCTCACTAATTTTTAAACCCTACCTTTTTTTTTCTCATCTCCTGTTTACTATTACCCAATTTCTTTTTCCCAATTCGTCGTTTACTTTTAAATCTGCTTCTTATCTCTAGCGTTTTATCTCCACAAACTTCTACTCAGCTTCTTATTCTTTTGACCTATTTCGTCTTCTTATTTCTTCCCGGTTCTCAATACCTTGTCTCTTTCCGCTTAATGATTTCTTCTCGATTTCCTATTTGTCTCTTCCATTTCTTCTGTGTCCTATCTGCTTTTGTGAATCCTGCCTATTTCCATATCTATTTACCCATAATCCACTGAACGATAATTAAGGTCGATGCTAGTGAAATTATTGGATCAAAAGGTGAAGATAGGTTGCTGATCATGACGAGGTGAAGGTGAGGAGAAGAATATGATCTGGTGAAGGCGAACACGCGATTTCGAATGGGTGAATAGAAAGAGGTGAAAGTGAGCAGGCGAATATTAACAGATGAAGGTGAACAGGAGATTGCGAAAAGGTGAATATGAGAAGGTGAAGGGGAACAGGTGAATATGAGCAGGTGAAAGTGAACAGGTGAAGGTGAGTACTTGAAGACGAACATATGGATATTAACAGACGAAGGTGAATACGTGATAATAAAAGGGTGACCATGAAAAGGTGAAGGAGAGTGGGCGAATATGAACAAGAAAACATGAGGTGAAAATGACCAGATGAAAGTGAACAGGTGAAAGTGAGTACCTGAAGATGAGCAGGTGTCCATAGTCCACCTGGCACGTGGCGGCGCGGGATTTCAACGCCCCCACCGTCGCCGCCTCCCGGTAAACAGTAAACACGCGACCCACCAGCCTTGGCTGGACGCGACCCGACCCACCTTCTCCGCTTCCTGCAATTCCCTGTTCAACGGTGCCTGATTTCTCGGTTTATCATTATTTCTTTTATGTTTGATGCGTTACCTATATTCTATGAAGCATGTACGAAAATTTGCGGTATGTGCTTCGTCGCTAATGCTTAGTATATTGTGATCGTATCAATAAATATTTTGCTTATGTTGTGGGTATTATCTCTATTTCTCACACAGACAGTTTATAACACCACCTAACGGGTGCCAAAAATTGATACTCGCAACTTGGTATTTGCTGGGATTAGATGTCCGGCAATTTTTGTCTGACACGTAATACCAGATTTTCTGCGGGGTTACCTGTGCAAACTATATGTAAATACCTGTAGATAATGAAACTCAAATACAGTGAAAAGTAGAAGACTCTGTACTGAAAGGATTATGTGGAAAATCTCCACCGCTGATATGGGTACAGCTGAATTTAGAAGTGCATAAGAATTCCGTATCGCTTAATGAACCTGTTACATTTCTGGCACGTTTCTGTGCATATTTAGAAATATGTTTGTGTAATAGTACTGTCTGCTTAACAGATTTATAAATGATCACTTCCATAGTCAGGAAACGCACTTCTCTCTCTCTCTCTCTCTCTTTTTTTTTTTTTTAAATCAAAGATATACCACTTTAAAATGCAAAACGTACCGGTAGTAGAGGGATGATGATAAAAACTGACATATATTCCAATGGCAAAAAAACTTTTTTCTTTTACTACATTCAGCAAAGTACTTTAGCAAGGGCCTATATTTCTCGTTACTTTGAATTACAGAATACGCCGAAACATATCGATTAATGTAGGTCACTTTCATCTCCACTGAGCCTGGGGGTAATGATACTTAAAATTTTGGGTGTACTTGACTCTCTTTACGTATTGCAGAGTTTACATATACGTCCCACGATTATTGGGCTAATATGTGAAGCTCAGGATTAGAAGGGAGATATATATCCCTGAGAGACATCTGGTACATTCGTGGATTTAAATCTGGCTGTGACCAAGCGATTTAATTTAATTTAACGCAAGTGCGACTACCTCAAATGTTTGAATCTATTGAAGGAAGTTCGGCAGCAAGTTATTTGTTGACAGAGCTGGCATTATTGCTAGTGATTATCAGTTTGGCCATGTGGAGAGGATGGAGAGCGAAAGACTAACGAGGAGAGTGTATGCGAGAGAGGTGAAGAGGGGGAGAAGGGTGGTATTAGTGTTAGTGATTATCACTTTTGCCATGTGGAGAGGATGGAGAGCGAGAGACTAACGAGGAGAGTGTATGCAAGAGAGGTGGAGGGGGAGAGAGGGAGGGGGAGGCCAAGGATGAGATGGAGGAATAGAGTGGATAGGCATATGAGATAGGGTGTGTGTGAGCTGGGAGCAAGGCAGTAAAGTGGCATTGGACAGGACGACATGGAAGCGATTTGTTTGTGGCCACCCCTTATGGGATTCAGGCGTCTGGCAATAGATAGACGGCTTATAAGTAGGAACTATATCTTCTACATAGGGCCTATAGGTCCCTGGTACAAGGGCCTAAAAGAATCGTATTTCATTCAGCTGAATAGAACACCAGGCGCTAATAAATAAATAAAAGAAAATCCATATGTAAATAAATGCTAATAATAAATGAAACAGACATGGAATCCCAGAGAAATTTTTAAAACCATCGAACATTAGAATTTCTGAATAGACTAGTTCAAACCTAAATTAAATATCTAAGTGCGTCTATAGTCACGAGATGCACGAGAGAAAAACTGAAAAGAACAATCACTAGACTAAGATTTTGCTCCCAGAGGTGATATTATTCTTATTTTTTTTTTTTTTAGTACAACTTGCTGTGTCAGGGGTATAGGAAAATGAAAGAGATGCAGTAATGGTATTAATGTTGGTAGTGGTGATGGTGGTAGTCATGAATGCCCTTATTGTGGTAGTGATGATAGGTGTGCTTGTTGTGGTTGTGGTGGTAGTGACTGTGGTTGTGGATATGTTGTTGTGGCAGTAAAGGTGGTGGTGGTGAGGGTTTTGGTTGAGGGAGTGGAGGGTTTCGTTGTTGTTGTGGTGGTAGCGGTGCCTATATTTGCCGTTGATGTGGTAGTGGCTGTGGTTGCAGTGGTTGTGGTAGTGGTCGCTGTGGTAGCAATGATTGAGGGTGCGATAGCTGTGGTAGTGATGGTTCTGGTTGCTGTAGTTGTGAATGTGGTGGCTATGGTTGTGGTAGTTGGGAAATTGATGGTTGTGTTTCCATTAGTTGTGGATGTGGTAGTTGTGGTAGTGATGATTGTGGTAGTTGTGGTAGTGATGATTGAGGTAGTTGTGGTAGTGTTGGTTGTGGTAGATGTGGTAGTGATGGTTGTGGTAGTTGTGGTAGTGATGGTTGTAGTTAGTTGTGGTAGTAATGGTTGTGGTAGTTGTAGTAGAGATGATTATAGTTGTTGCGGCAGTGGTTATGGATGCAGTTGTGGTAGTAATGGTTGTGGTAGGGCAGGTTGTGGTTGCAGTATTGTGGAGTTGATGACTGTGGTTGTAGTGACCAAGATGGTTGTGGTTAAAGTGACTGTAGTAATGATGGTTGTGGCTGAGGTTTTTGTGGTTGTGATGTTTGTGGTTAAGGTGGTGGTGATGGTTATAGTAATGATGGTTGGGGCTATGGTTGTGGTTGGAGAGGTTGTGGTAATGGTGGTTTTGGGTATGGTTATTGTTAATCAAGTGGAAGAAACAACTGAACTCCCATTAAAGAAGGTCGGCTCCAGTATGTACAATTGCGGAGATAAATATTTGATCCTCTTCATAACGATAAATAAAAACACAGTGAACAATGACTTTCTAAACTCAGTGGTGCGATTTTTTGATATCCAACAAGCTTCTCAGAAAAATGTGTAATAGTTTCATAATTGTTCAGCTAAACAGAGGAACCATTTTATTATCCGCATTCATAAATCACTTTGTCGTTCCACCTAAGTTACTGAGTGTCTGTAGCGTTTGTCGTTAGTAGAGAAATACAGGGTAGTAATTAAATAACCCTCCTCTTCCTCCTTGCCGGATGATTTCTCGTGTGTTACTGGTACGGCTCAGTCAGCGTTATCAGTGTCTGTTCTGCATCATTGATTATTTTCCTACCGTCACTGCACACCCAAGCCCACTACAGCAGACTGAGCCATAAGAGTAACAGTTAAGATCTAAGTTTCTTGAGGAGCACTATTTTCGGACTAGCCTGCATTTACTTCGCTCAGACATATGTAAAAAAGTGGAAATATACAGTCATTCTCGTTTCCTTGTTAGCGATACATCAAATTCTTTTACAGCCTAAAGTTAATCCATTTTACCCAGACGGAAATTTTCGTCTTTTTGTAACTTATTTCCAGTAGTTCCTCTGCAGAAGAAGACACTGCTTAGGCTCTAAATTCTTTCCACAGCACTTCTTTGTGACTAGCATCATATTCTAGTGATAATTACTTGCTTTATCTCAGCAGTCAAGATAGAGTGACGGCAATTTTACGCGTAACTAAAGTGAAGAAGGTTTAGTTCTTCCAACACATATGGAACTTGAACGACAGGAAGACAGTCCAAGTAAACCACGTAAACACTCGCCTAATTCAACATCGTTTGTGATAAGCTGCAGTACAATGCTAGAACTGTTCCGACTATGGGGAGGGTAATGGTGCTAATAATTACACTCTCAAACTCCTATGACGCACTCAAAACTGAATAAAATCGTCTGGGGTTGGCTGGGATAAAGTATTAGGGGAAAAAAGCGACCGAGAGCAGATTAATTTTTTGGAACATTAACCCTTTCCATACGATGATGTAACTATTGATTTCATGCTTTCTAACAACAGACTACTTTATTTAGCTTTAGAGGGACTTTTGGAACTGAAGGGATTAGATAGTCTTCATTAACCCCTTCACAACGAGGGAGGTCTTTCAGGTTACATAAATTAATCTGACTTAGCTAGAAGGAAATGAAAAAATAAACGATCTGGGACTGAAGGGGTTAACTGGCTGAGAATACAGGTAAATTACCACCTGTCCATATCCCAGCATAATACGGGGTGGTCCGTACATAGCCCTGCACTCTATGCTCACCTGGGATTCTCTTTCGTGCTGTGGGGACGGCTCAGCTTGCCAATGTGGGCGTGGGCGTGGCAGGGGGAGTAAGAGTAAAGTAAATAAATAAATAAATTATGCAGGAAAGGCATTGATATCGTTAGGTGCGAGCCGCCCCAGCAGCAAAGAACAAATCGCCTGGCACTGTCGAAGAGGGGTGGTGTCTGTGGGCAAACTTGTATTTTCAGCCATATTCTCGTCAGCTTAATTTTTTTTAGAGTGTCTTCCATACCGATTTATTTTGCATTTTATAACCTGCGATTCTCTTTTGTGCAATCTAGATGGTGTTTATTTCGTTGTAAACTGCGTAAATAATACTGAAGGATAATCTGGTAAGGAGGGTGCCGCGGAACCAACCTCTTTGACCCACCGGACCAGGGAACGTCTTTTTTTTTCTCTCTTGCCATCTCCTGACGATTTTATTCAGCTTAGGTTAGATCTGCTGAACTGGAAGGGTTAGATATTGCTTTAATAGAACCCTTCAGAACAAGAGGCCAGTCCCAAGCTGAGTAAAATCGCCTGAAAGCAACGAGAAAACAGCTGAAAATGCCACCTGGTTTCAAGGAGTTAATCAGCGGGATGGCATACCTGCTGTACATCCATTTCTTGTCTGATACAGCACCACGATATATGCACCTGTAGTCTTTCCTCCCTCCCTACACAGCAACTACTCCTCATCCTGTGATATTCTACATTTGAGAGTGTTTACACATGCCTAGTGTTCTAGTGGGTTAAGGCAGTCCAACCGGATGTGTGTCCATAAGGGTGTAGGTTCAAGGGGTTTCGTGGTTTTCTGCTCACACAATGCCATTCACGGGCTAGGGACTATTCGTTTTTGTTAATTAATGATGATAATTATGTATTGGCAAAAAAAAAAAAAAGTCCAGTTGCATGAATCATTTAACTACTTTGCCTTCCAGACTTTCAGCATAGTTAAATATTATATACAGGTGAATTTTTTTGAGTGACAGCTTTTCCCACCGCAAGGCATTAGATGGAACAGAAACTGGCTCTGCTTTAATGAAGCTCACCATTAACTAAAGGAAGAAAATTAATTTCCGAGTCTTTATCTCCCAGATAAATCACAGGGAACCCCATCACGTAGACCATAATAAAAATAATTATATTCTCCAGTACATGAAGTAAATGTTAAGAAAATGAAAACCTCAACAATGATTTTCTTCCATTCGTGATGACCTATATAATTAAGAAAATTTACACATTTCTCATTTTCAAAAGCCTTTTTTATTTATTTATTTTTTTTTTTTAAATATACGTTTATGCCTGTGTTGTTAACACCTCTTCATTGTCACAGTCATTTACTGTATTCGACTTTTCCATGCATTCAAAATGCACAGGCACAGAGCACATTTGGCACCTTGAGTTTGGATAATCCCTTTTCACGGTCCAGTGCTGTTTGTCTTTATTCGTTATAGTATCCTTTGCCTAATCCACCAGAGAGTTTCTTTGGTTTAAAGGATATGCTGTTTATGCCATAGCCCTTCATCACAGCGATAGCAGAATGGCTAATGATGTTCAGCAGACTGATGCTGAATCCTGGTTTCCAGTACATCATCCACGACTTCGTAACGTACCGGTATGCAGTTACACGGTTACACTCTAAGGCCTAAGGAAATATTAGTCACCATTACTTTCTTGAGCGAATAAGGATTCAGTAGGCCGACAAATGCTGGCCAAAGCCATCAGCGCCTTCAGCTTCACAGAGTTTGGTATGTCAGGATCAATGTGTTCTTTCTCACTCTTACAGCACCGTTTGTTTTTGTGGATTGGGTTGCTCTTAACCTTATCCGAAGCAACGCAAACCACCTTATTATCTTTTCACATACAAACAGATATGCAGCGAGTAACGGCCTCCTCCATATACCCAAGATTCTTCTTCATCTACTTTATCACCAAGACGAGCACCACTAAGCCAATATTTCAGCAATATTCTAATATATATATATATATATATATATATCATCCCTATCTGTGTTTGCTTCTCTATTCTTCGTCCTTGTACTAGGTATTTCTATTACTCAGTCCTTGTCCCCCTCCTCGTCTGGTCCTTTATCACTCAGTAATTCTTACTGATGAGTGATGACCCTGTCTCTTTCACTCTGTCTTCTTCCTCATCTTTCATCTTCCGCCATACACATTCCTGGTCTGTCCCTTCTCTTTTGTGTTTAATCAGTTTCTATCACAGTTTTCCTCCTCATGAATTGTCCGTCCCTTAAAGTTCTTCTGTTTATTGTCTATCATTGTCTTCCTCCTCGTTTATTATCTATCGTCCTATACTTTTTCCGTAATTTTCTCTTGCAGTGTATTTCCCTCTTCTTCTCAATGTCGTCCTATGAATTTCTCTCTGTCGCCCTTTCCTCCTTATCATCTATATCACCTTATATTTCTGTCGTTTACTCCCTCTCTGCAACACTGTTTTCTTCCGCATCTGCTTATGATCACCTGATATTTCTCTTTTATAACTATCGTCCTCTCATCTGTTTTTATCTCATTTTATGATCCACTAAATTTTATACAGTCACTATCTTCCTCTTCATTAGCTTTACAGTTTATCACTCTAAATTTCTCATTAATATGCTTTTTTGTGGCTTTACCCTCGTCTCCCATCTCGTCCTTTCAGCTATCGCCATATTTCCATCCTTTTCGCTTTCATTCTATCTTTCTCCTCTTCTCTGTCACCCTGTCCTTCCGCTCTTCTCCATCGTCCTCCCTTCCTCTATCGCTCTGTACTTCACTCCTGTCACTCTATTCTCCTTCTCTTATTGCTATCAAGTTATCCTCCTCCTCGTTGCCACTCTGTCCTTGTGCCTTCTCTTCTCTCACGTCCCATCCTCTTCGTCGTCTCTTCCCTCAGTCACTATCTCCGTCGTATTCTTTTATTTCTGACTCTCTCCTCGTAGTCTTCTCTTCTCTCTAACCCTATCCTTCTTGTCTTGCGCTCCTCTAACCCTATCTTCCTCTTCTCTTCTCCTTCATCATGCATAGTACTTCTCGTCTTCTCCCTCATCCTATTTTTCTCGTCTTCTATCCTCTCTTAACCCCCTTTCTCGCCTTCTCTTCCTTCTCTCCTTCTACTCCTCGTCTTCTCTTCTCTGTCATCCTATCCTCCTCCCCTTCTCTGTCACCCTTGCCTCCTCTTCCTCTTCCTTATCACTCTATCCTCCTCGCCTTTATCACCTAACATTCTTCTTTTCTCTTCTTCTCACCCTATCCTCCTCCTCCTCCTCCTCTTCTCTTCTCTCACCCTACCCTTCTCGTCTTCTTTTCGCTCTTTCCCTATCCTCTTTGTCTTCTATCTTCTCTCTCTCACCCTGTCCTCCTCATCTTCTCTCTCTCACCCTGTCCTCCTCGCCTTCTCCTCTCTATCATTCTGTCCTCTTCGTCAGCCATATCCTCATTCGTCATTCTTAGCCTACCCCTCCTCATCGTCTTCCCAAATCGTTCACAGACCACACAACGCTGCGTCACCAGTCACAACGCAGCTACAGTTCTTTATTCTAGCTCAATCGGCCTTTCAACAGCTCCACATGCCACCACTTCGGCACTAACACCCACCGTCCATAATGAATACATGCTAAGCTCTCATGCAAAGCTGGTGTGATGGTATTCGCTTGGAAATTCTGATATGTTGATGTGCCTTGTAGAAGATCAGTAAAGTTCCCCCGAACGAAAATCAGATAACCAAACTTCCCTAACCCAGAATAAGATCGAACTCGCGTCCTTTCAAACAGCGGACCACTTCTCTTACCGCCTGACCAATACCTCCTCCTCTCTTTTTTTTTTTTTTTTTCCCCCCAAGCCACACAACGCTGCATCGTCAGACTTATCGGCAATGCAAGCTAGCTCGTGGGTTAAGGAAGCCCCTAACACCTCTTCCTAAGCGATTAATTTTACATACTCCTCCTTACTGTCGTAAAATCATTCAAATAACATCATACTCTGCATAAATAACGTGGAAAGGGTTATTAGCCATCCGTATCCAAAAATAATTCGCTAAAGAAGAGGTGTTAGGGAGCTTCCTTACCCGACAAGGATACAGACCTCAATTATACGTTACTGAAGTTACAATCCCTTGGTCTTGTAGTCAGTCATTCAATAGCTTCTACTTTATTCTCCTACTTTTCATGGTCTAGTTATCTCGTTCCTGCCATGCAATAGAGGTGGCACAGTGTCCTACGTGACTGCTTCTACGGTACTGTTTTATTTCAGGCAACTCAGTCTTTCAGTACATCTCAGATTTATCCTCCATTCATCCCTTACACTTTATTACCCCGTTACGTTCTTGAGCTACTTCTCCTCCTCCTCCTACTCAGATCAAAAACCTCTACACGTTCATGCGTCCCATCCCAACTACAGGTCTTGTCCCATCCCACTCAACTTTTCCATACACCTCTGTTAAATTTTCCTTTCATCCCAGAGACATATTTACTTTCCCATACCGTTGTTGGTCTGCATCTCTCTCTTCCCATTTATTTCGGAAGCCACACAGCCTCCACGGACAAAATCATAACACAATTAAAATCCTTCAGTCCATCCTACTCAGACTTTCAGTAATTTCTACCAATATTTTCCATAATATTCTTAGTTTACATCACCATCATCATCTCGTATCATTAAGTTTATCATCATCATCCTGTCATGCAAATCATCATCATCATCATGCTGCCCTTGAAATCATCATCATCACCATGCTGCCACTGAAATCATCATCATCATCATCATCATCATACTGCCATTCAACTCAGAGGTCGCAGTCTTTCATTGCATCACACACAGTCTTTCAACACACTTTAGCATTATCCTCTATTCAAGCCCTACATTATAATTCTATTTTTCCCGTCTCAGTCTTGGTCTACATCTCCTCCACCTCCTCCACTTCTGATCAGTAGCCATACAACGCCACGTGACTGAATCTTTTCTAAATTGCAGTTCTTCATGGCTTACGACTTTGCTTTCCACCACACATTAGTTTTATCCCGCGTTCTCCCTCTACACTATTTCTCCATATTGTTTCTTGGTTTACATTCCCCCCTTCTCCAAATCATATCTGACACCACTTACTCCTACGTTACCATACCATACAGTAGCTAAAGTCTTTCACTCATCCCGTCAGTAAAAACACTTCAGCCCTATTCTTTCATATCCTCTTCGGTCTGCTCCTCCTCTTCCCCCTCGTAATTCAGAAACCACACTGTCTTTCATGACCATACTATTTATGGCATGTACAGTACAGACTCTCACTCAAGGCACAGTTCCTCACTCAGCTTTAATTCCTTCAGTCCGATGGCGTATTCTATGTTTAATTCTTGCTACCACCAAACAATATTATTCCACTTTATAAACGACTCTTTACTGCACCCTGTTCACTCTCTCCTGGCCTAAAACTGTCATCCCTCCATCTTGAAAGCTGAGTTATAGCCACAGATTAACATTAAAATAGGATGCTAATCACGAAGAAAATGCTGCAGAAAGGATGTACAGTAGAGCCATCGTACTGCCTTTTCCTGCCACTGAGCTACGTGAAATAAGCCCCCAAGGATAAAAATTTGGTCCAAGTAATAATAAATGAACTATAGTGATGGGTGTACTGTAGATTAAAGCTACAGCTGACCCGCCAAGTTCGAAAAATCAGCCCTACGCTGAAGAAAACCGTCTGAAAAAATCAATAAAGTTAAGGGTACGTCTGTAGACTGAAGGGGTTTAAACAGACACGCATCAACCTTACTTTCCCATATCGTCTTTGTTTTACTTCTCTTTTTCCTTTTCCACCAAACCGAGAGGACATACAGTGCTTCTTCTCCGGTCGCCATGGAGATGAGTAAACGGAAGACAACAAAGGGGAAAAAATTATGTTCACGAGAGAGAGAGAGAGAGAGAGAGAGAGAGAGAGAGAGAGAGAGAGAGACACACACACACACACACACACACACACACACACACACACACACACACACACACACACACAGGATATTAACCTTCCTATAAGCCTGTATTATGTGTACAGAGCAGGTAAGAACTAATTATGATCCCTTGAAGAAAGGCGGTGCGCGTCCTTAACTTTTCTATAGTTTGGACAAAAAGAAAATTAAAATAGAAGGGATTTTTCCAGGAAGCAAAGGGAGCTGCTGAATAGGATAATTTTTCTCATGATTATAGTTAGCACAAGCTGTAAACACCTTAGCTACCTTACTGTCTTAGCTCCACTTCACCTAAACTCTTTCCACTTTAACCTGGCCTAAAATTGCCATCTTACCATCTTGATTGTTGAGCTATAACAACAGTTTAACAATGGAATTCTGTGCCAGCCGCAAATAAGTGCTACGGACAGGATTCAGAGCTGCAGTATTTTTTTTTTTCCACTGAACTACGTAGAGTAAGGCGCAAAAGGACGAAAAACTCCGCCAAATTAAGATGGAGGAGTTTTCTTGTTCGTATATTCCAAGTCCTCATAATCACATATTAATTCATCTCTAACACCCCCAGTAAGAAGGAACCTTAATCACTTAATACTTGCTACTGTCATACAAATTTATTCAGCTTAAGGGAGACCTATACTGAAGAGAATTATCCCCATCCACCCTTTCACTACGATAACGATTTTTATTTAAATTTACGCAGCCGCGAGATGATTATAAATTATTAAGCTGAGGAAGGAGCTCTTGACGTGAAGGCGTCAATAGAGATATACTGTTCCAGTCTACTGAGTACACTGAGTAAATGCAAGCAACTGTGTTTTTCAAGAACGCGTTTGACTGTGTATCATGTTGATGGAATATGCACTGTAATGTGATTACCAGCATACTGTTACCCCTCTGGCGGTTAGAAAAGCTCTGGCCATCTATTCAGGCTAATATCACACAACTGTATTCAACTGAGAGTGAGTGGGAGAAGCCTGAAGCTACAAATACCATTAACACCCTCATGGTTGGAATAAATTTGGGATTCCGTTCCAGCTAGTGCCAGATGATTTTAGCTATCTGACAGTGAGTCGTAGGAACCTGAGAATGTTAGAACACCGTGAGGAAGGGTAGGCAAGCCCTCAAGTATCCTGGTTTCCTTTTCTTCCCAGGTCTCATTCATTCTAGTCTCCTCTTTCTACTGATTCCATTCCTTTCCCCATTTGGCAGGATCCAATATCCCTCATCTCCCACTTTCTTCCACCTCTCTTCATTTTCATACTCCTCTTTTCCACACTCACCTGCCTTCCATCCTCTTCCGTCTCCCATTCTCTCTATCATTCTTCATCCTCTTTCTTCGTTCCCGCACACATCTCACCTTTTTCAGTATCCAGACCTGCCACCACAAGCTTCCTCTTCTTCCTTTTTATTTCTGTCCTTCATTCTCCCCTACATCCCACTTCCTCCAACATCCAGATCCTCCACCTTCAACCTCACTGTCCCTCTACATCACCTCACTTCCTCCTCCATTCTCCCGCACATTCCTTCTTTTCCAACCTCCAGGCTTCCTACCAACCTCCCTCTCCTTCTCTCCCATCTTCCACCATCGTTGTCTCTCGCATCCTACACTTTCCAACCTTCCACTCTCCCAGCCACTCCCACCACCAATCTCCCTCCCCCTCTCTGCCATCCTGCCCCTCCATCTCTTAAGTCCTCCGCATCATTACACCCAGTATCTGCGCGGAACTCTGGGAATGAGAGAAATGCACTTAAGGTATACCGTTAGTACTTGTGTATTAGCAATTTCCATGCACTATCTGGCAATCTTGTATTTTCATAACGAATAGGTACAGAGCGAGTTCTTGGAGTTCGGGGAATAATTATATCGATTAAGATTTTTGATGATAACTCTAATCCCACAAGAAAAGTTCATTCCATCCCATAACTTTAAATAACAAGGAGGATTTTTTGTTCGTTCATGACCTGCGGAAGGTTTTACTGGGTTAGAGTTTGGATTGCTTCGACGTCTTTCAAATGACTAAATAGTACTTTGTTAGCTTGTGTATAGACCCCATGTACTCCATAACACTGAAATGGTTAATAATGTGTGTGTGTGTGTGTGTGTGTGTGTGTGTGTGTGTGTGTGTGTGTGTGTGTGTGTGTGTGTGTGTGTGTGTGTGTGTGTGTGTGTGTGTGTGTGTGTGTGTGTGTGTGTGTGTGTGTGTGTGTGTGTGTGTGAATGCTTACGGCCAGGGTTGTGTGTGGGGGGGGGTTACGGCTAGGATTATTGTGTATGTGTCTGTGTGTGTGTATGTATTCATACGTGCGTCCCTTTTTAGACAGGATTACTATGTACAGTCGAGCAGGTGTGTGTGTGTGTGTGTGTGTGTGTGTGTGTGTGTGTGTGTGTGTGTGTGTGTGTGTGTGTGAGCCAGGATTATGGTCCGGTGAGGAGTGACTATGATGGTGAATATGGTGAGCTTTGTGACAACACTAACAACGCAAGTATGACGAATGAGGGGAAGACTGATGTATGTTTTCGTGGGCAGTAGAGGCATGTTTGTGTTTTGTTCTGGAGTTTGTATTATGTGCTAGTGTGTGTGTGTATGTGTGTGTGTGTGTGTGTGTGTGTGTGTGTGTGTGTGTGTGTGTGTGTGTGTGTGTGTGTGTGTGTGTGTGTGTGTGTGTGTGTGTGTGTGTGTGTGTGTGTGTGTGTGTGTGTGTATAATTGTGAGTTGTTTCCTGGAGTGTTTGTATTCATGTGTGTTGTGTACTTATGTTTGCGTAGTCTCCTGGTGTTTGTTTTGTGTGCTAGGGAGTTGTTATATCGGTGTTTGTGAAGTGTTGTGCGTGTGTTTGTGTGTGTGTGTGTGTGTGTGTGTGTGTGTGTGTGTGTGTGTGTGTGTGTGTGTGTGTGTGTGTGTGTGTGTGTGTGTGGTGCATGTAATTGTATGTGTTTTTTGTGTGTACGTGTCCTGGTTTGTGTAAGTGTGTATGTGCAAGTGTCTATATTCCTTTGTGTGTGTGTTTGCGTGTCTATATACTTCTGTGTTTTTTTGTTTGATTATGTTTGTGTGTCTTTTGTGTTATGTACTTGTTCGTGTGTGTTTTGTGTTGTATACTTCTGCGTGTTGTGTGTTTCTGTGTAGCGGTGCATGTGCTGGAATTGCTTACCCCAATAATGCTTACATTGTTTTGTATACTTGTGTTGCGTACAGGCACACTCATTGTGTTGTGTACTGGTATGTGTTTTGTGTTGTATTCCTTGGTGCGCGCTGCATTGTAAACTGGTGTGTATCTGTGCTGTGTTGATGGTTTTGTGTGTGTGTGTGTGTGTGTGTGTGTGTGTGTGTGTGTGTGTGTGTGTGTGTGTGTGTGTGTGTGTGTGTGTGTGTGTGTGTGTGTGTGTGTGTGTGTGTGTGTGTGTGTGTGTGTGTGTGTGTGTGTGTGTGTGTGCTCGCGCTGTCCGATGTTTGTGTTGCTTACTGTTGTGTATGTTGTATTATCTACAGCTTGTGTGTGTGTGTGTGTGTGTTGGGGGGGGGGAGGGATTCTGTGCAGTGAACACTGACTGTTGTATTGGTCATATGAAAACGGAGGAAAGTCATTAGTGTTCGTGTTTGTTGACTTAGTGCCCTGTATAGAATAGTGTGTTGTGATGTAGGCAGTAAAGTGAGGGAAATATTGTGTAACATTTTGGGTGACTGTATTGTGACGTGGGAGATTTGTATGGTTAAGTAGCAAGCATTTTAAGATCAACGGACACCCGAGGTCTCCAGTTCCGTCAGACTATCTCCAAAGTGAGTCACATCACAAAGGAGTAGTGGTAATACAATCAATAGATTTTAGAGTCTGTCCTATTTTGCTTGGGGGAAAAAGAGACGCATAAGAATTACTGTCCTTGCCTGCATAAATGTTAGAAGTGGTAGTCAAATGGATAAGATCGTGCGGTAAGACAGTGGAAGACACGGGCTGAACCACCGTTGTTGCGGCCAATTAACCTAGTTTTTAGGATCGATGTCGCAAAAAAATATTTCACCGGCACCAGTGGCGTATATCGAAAGGGGGTGGGGGGGGCCACAGGGGTGAATCCAGACTTTAAGCGGTGGGGGGGAGCTGTAACCCCCCTAGGAAATGTTTTGAAAAGCAAGCATTCTTAGGGGCATTTTGAGGCCTCAGGCGGGATATATTGCACTAATTTGATATTCAGTGGCATAACAATATAAAGAAGCTTACGTCCCTTGGCTAAAACAAAAATGACCTATTTGAAAAATTTTTAATTAGGGAATTCTACAGCACCCATTATGTATAAAAAGAAAAAAAAAACTGCTAGATCATATTAAACAATTGTTGATTCCTTCATTCCTGGAAGTTCCAATGTTCATTTTTATATGAAACATTAAAAAAATTAAACTGAAACTCGCATTAATGAGAGAGAGAGAGAGAGAGAGAGAGAGAGAGAGAGTTTACTTACTACAGTCGTGTGAATTGATCATTTGAAATCAATAGCTTATTTTTTAGGATGAATTCATTGATTACTTGTATACGTATTTAGATCTGCAGATATGTAGGCCTACTGGGACAAAAGGGGGGGGGCATGGCCGAGTGACCCCCCCTATATACGCCACTAACCGGAACCTCACAAAGACATACGGACGCTTCAGTAAGTACCAGTTCTATTATCATCGCACCATTCAGAATGAACTATCCTTACCTTACTACAGTACCAACGGTTAGGTGATAGTGACTAATTGATTAGGTGAAAGGACCGGTTGGAAGCCCTCTGTTGGTATGTAGGTGGACTACTGGACCTCGGAAACAGGCTTGCTAACTTATGTCCTGAGTCCAGCACGTACGCACAGACACGTGTGGGCACGCACACACACACACACACACACACACACACACACACACACACGCACACACACACACACACACACACACACACACACACACACGGTTGTCTCTGTGAGAGGGTATGCGCCAGAGAAGGAAGTTGTAACCGGAACTTCGAACACAGAACGATTTACAACGGAAATATTTACACCTCCAGTAGCACACAGACGAACACGACGGCTGCTTGCGTGTGCTTGAGGAGGCTGCCATGCATGAAGACGCTGTGCATCTCGAGAAGTTCTTAAACACGGAAAGTTAGTGTGAGGGCATAGTTCAGAGCTTCAACCCCTTTAGCCAACTGACTTTATTTCTTTTTTACCCCTTTTACCTCAACCATTTTACTCTGCTGAGGAGAAATGGTTCAGTCCTTAGGGTATAAATGGAAGCTTATAAACATGACAAGCCTTTTTGAAGTTGGATTAAATCGATCTGTATTTTGCAAGAATGAAACCAAAAATACGGCATCGAACTGAAGGGTTGATGTGTGTAAATGTAAAAGCTTACTTTGCCTAACTCGAACGGAACGTATCATCTTGGTTGTATATCTATTTGTCTATATTTTCACTTATTACCAAACACATAATCCCAGAGTTCTTTCATCGTAGCAGCGATGAAAATAAAGTCTCCGTGGTTGATTATCACCGCTCATCTCCACTCCCGCCTTGTAAACAATCACTGCCGCCTTGTAATTAAATCTACCTTTTTCTCGTGTCATCTTCATTTCCTTTCCTCTTCCCGTTCCTTATCTTGCTCTCTCCATTCTCCCATCGACTTTGCAGCTTCTGTATAGTAACACTCTCGGGTTCCTGTGGCTCAATATCGTTTGGAAAAAAAATCGTCAGGTGTTAGCTATTGTTTCGATCATGGGAGGTTTATTAGTACCATTGATGATACTGTCATGCACCCATGACTCAATCTTAGCCGAATAAAACCATAAGACTTTAGCTGGAACAGAGTACTAGAGGTAGCCCGACCATGAGAGGGCTGTTTTTGCTGTTGCAACCTCAGGATTATGTGGGGGATACCCAGTAGACTGCAGGAGACTGGCCACTTCAGCCGCTTGCTCCCAGAGGTCCTTTGATGAGGTAATGTTGAAGGACTGTCTCTGTTGTGATAGTGTCGTGCATGAGGCGAGTAGTGTGATGTGGGAGATGCATTGCTGTGTGGACATAGTGGATCTTTTGTTAGCTGTATTTTTATGTTGTTACTGTAGCTAGGAAGGTTGAGGACCGCATCGCAGTCTGCTAGGTGTCCTCGTCTCACTCCAGAGAGGGTACGAGTAGCTTCTGAAGGGCGTATGTCTGGTGATGGTTCATGAAGGATGCATTTTGGTTGAAGGATCTGGATGACTGTGGTGTATGTGTTAGTGAAGTGTAGTGCTTAGTTGGCAAGGAACGTTATGTTGCTACGAAACTGTGTAGTGGAAGACGGTATTTTTTTCTAAAAGGGGGGCAACATGAAGTTGCTAGGGTGAGATGGTACTTGAGGGTACTTAGCCTCTTATGGTCTCAAGACCATGAGGTTAAGTACCGTTTTAATTTTGGAGTGCGATGTTCATTATGTTCACATAGTCCATCCAGTATGAATGTGTAGTTTTTGTAATTATGCCTATGCCACTGTCCTATGAATTTTAATCTGCTGAAAAAAGTACTCAATAAGGGAGACTAAGCTCCATTCTATGACATCTTTTTTAGTTTGTTCTAGATACCGTCAGACAATTTTGAATAAACTTGGGTTACATCCATCATAGTGAGAGGGAGAAAGGACATGGTAATATTAAACTTATTTTCTTATGTTGACGCCTCGGTGGCACAGTCATAGAGGTCTCAGGTCGGAGTGGACTGTAAATTAACATGTCAAGGTTCAAATCAAGAGGTGGCCGAAAGTTTTTCCAATAATGTATATTCTTCCAGGGACAAAGGGTGGTTTTCTAGCGCTAATGATCTGGACAACAGTATCCTATTTTCAGATCCTCCCACACTACGAAAAGGTTGATAAGACTCGGCTGTTAACGCTTTTATTTTCCTCTTTTTGCTGTCTCTTCAAATCCGGTACGGTAAATTTAAAGCTTGTTTGCACAGACTTATTTACTGATATCGCAAAAACTAAACCGAACAAGATCCAGCTTCACCGTGAATAACATATACATTATTTTTTCATTCTTTGCCAAGGTTAGGAGCAAAGGATCCCAAGGGCAGGATCAATGTAGGTGGCTTTTACGGTTAGCATGGGTCTTGTTCGGCTTTGTTTCTGAAATGTCTATAAACAGCGGAACCAAACACAATAATAACCATGTATCTCCTGGGGGTAAATTGTTAGTAAGATCTGTGGCCTTATTACCGCCAAATACTCTGCTGACGTTTCTACATTTATGCTCTTTTAGTTTGTAATCAAATATGACTCACTCCATTGATAAGTGTGGAATGTAAGCTAGTGATGATTATGAGGATGATAGCGATGATTTTTGTAACGATGATGATGTTGATAATGTGGCGATGAAGATATTGATGATGATGATAGAGGTGATGTTCATAATGACGATGATGATAATGTGACGATGAAGATAATGATGATGATGATTTGATGAAAATAATGATGGCAACGACGATGACAGTGTGGTGAATATAGCGATGATGATGATGATGATGATGTGACAAAGGTAATGATGATGATGATGCCGATGATAATTTGACAAAGAAAATGTGCTGGTAGCGATGATAGTGACGAAGATATATAATGATGATCATGATGATGATGGTTATTTACACCCTGATTAATAATGTCATTCATACATACTGTATATAACACTTTCACACTGCAATATTTCCTCTCGCCGTGCCGCCAGACCCACCCCTATCTTTGGCCACCGTCCAACTTTTAGTCCCTTCACCTCGATGATCGTCTTTTTCATGTTATTCTTACTTCATCCACACGATTTTTATTCAGTTATGGATATCCTCGTAGTGAAGGAGTTAGAAAAACGCCACTGCTAACATCTTCATTACGACGAGATCTTTTATTTTACTATTACTACTGATAGATTGTATATATATATATATATATATTAGGGGACGCATCTCGCCTCCGGTAAGTTTGCAGGTAACTTCAATTATTATAAATTTGAGTTAGAATATTGTCTTCCAGTACAAAGTAAGACTATGCATAGCTTCTCTCCCTGTGCTGTATATTCTTGAACACACGACTGAATTTTTTGAAATGGTGTATTAATATGTCTTATCTGAATCACCACGCATTGTTGCAGCATCAGTGGTTCATTAAACTGAAGAATACTCACCGGTATCATCGGTCTGAATCTTAGGATATTAAATCAAGGTAAAATTTTCTCTAGTGCTTTTTTCCTGCAAATCCCAGTTTCTTTCTTTCTTTATGTTCTTTTTTTTTTTTTTAACTGAGTCTGGGCCACAAAAAGTTTAAGAATGTTATTGCCTTCAACTCTAACCATCTCTATCTGGCCAGATCTAATATTCCATTCCTGTTATCGCCAGACGACCTTTTTCAACTTAGAGGGAATCATAGGAGCCTAAGAGTGTTAAAAAAGAAAATATATGACAAGAATTCCTCCTATGCAAATTTGTAGAAGCTCTTGGGTAACGCTACACCTTTAGTTGACAATACATTCGACATTAAATATCCGTTTAATATTTCACCTCTTCATCTTCTCGTATGCATCCGGTGGTAAATATTCCTTACCTGACGGAGGCCTAGTATGTTTGTGTGTGTGTGTGTGTGTGTGTGTGTGTGTGTGTGTGTGTGTGTGTGTGTGTGTGTGTGTGAGAGAGAGAGAGAGAGAGAGAGAGAGAGAGAATAAAAACCCTCTGGACCTTACCTCATCGCAACTCGTCTACGGTCCCTCACTCCCCCCTAATCTACGCGCGTAATACTTAATGGCAGCCTTGATGACGCGTAATTTGGCCTCTGCTGGGTACTGTACGTTGCCAAATAATCAGCACTTCATTTGCATACCAGAAATAACGTAGAAAGTACATGCCTATTGTCTGAACGGTGGGAGGCTTGAGAATACTGAGGCTTGAGTTATGGGCGATGGATATTTGGCTTATTTTACTCTGTACTCTGGTGATACAATATAGTTTCTACCATTTTTGTGTTTCATAGTTTTTAAATCCTACCCATCTCATTGATAGAACGGGGAAAGAGTCTGACGATGGTGATGATGATGGTGATGATGATGATGATGATGATGATGATGATGATGATGATGATTAGGGAGCCTTCTATCGTTTACTTGATACTGAATTATTTTGTAAATCTTATTTGCATAGGAAATACACATTATTACCGATAAGTTGCAGTGTATTTTTTTTTTACCCCTTTAACCAGTTGACGTATGAAGTGTTGTGTTTTTATCTCAGACAGTTAATGGTATATTTAATTTAGGAGAAACTTTCAAATCAGGAGGACATATATTTAGCTTTCACTGTCCCATTCACCGCAGTCTCCCGTAAGAAAAATATAATCATCTGGGAATAGCAACAGTAAATCAGCAGGATACGGTACATGACTGATGGGTGTAACAACCTATTACAGGCAAGCAGTGATTAAAAAAAAAAAAATCCTCCTCTTGCTGGGTATTCCTTCAAAACTTAGGAATAAATATACAGGAACGTGCATTAGATGACTGCATTGAGTGACGAGCCATTTTTTTTTTTTCGATTACCAAGGAATCTATATACTACTTTGGATACTAATCATATAACCAATGAACCCCTTGTGGTCAAGTGGGTTAAGGCACTCCAACTTAATGTCGCCCATAAACGTTTACATCCGAGGAGTGACTGGGGTTTATGCTCAGATAATGCCACTCAGAGGAAGGCCGGTCATACTCGCCTAAATGTCCGAAATAAGTACAAAGCTACTGGACAGAGGCGAGACCATCAGGGACGTAATAATGAGCCTTTGCTAGTGAACGGAACAAGGCATCTCGCATCCGAAAAACTTTAGGGAGTAAGTGACGGACAACGCCGCTTCTGGAAATGATCCCGTATCTGAAAAGAAGCCGAGTTTCAGGCACGTTCGCTGCTAATGAGACAGTAAAGGGTCTGATAATAGATACGCTGCCAAACAAAGCACATAGCAATTAAACACACACACACACACACACACACACACACACACACACACACACACCTAGTGAAGAAAGATTAATTCATGCATTTAACACAGCACGTGAGTCAACAGTGTACATATTTTCTTCCTTGTATTTGCCAGCACTAGTATGCCAGTAACAGCAACCCTCCTCCAGGATCAACTGCTCTTTCCTACACATTCTATTTAACTTTTCCCACTCTGTCTCTCCACTCCTACTCTGTCTTGCCATTCCCACTCCAGCTCTCCACTTGCTCGAGTCTGTATCTTAGGCGTCACCCTTCTCACCCTCCACCCTAAAGCTGTGGACCCACTCACTGTACTCCTTTATCGACGCTTTTGCACACCACTCTCACCTGTCACCTCACTCACACACCAGTCTTTGTCAGACCATTACACATCACTCTCAGCTGTCATCTCACTCACACACCACTTGCAGCAGTCACCACAGTAACACATCACTCTCATCTTTCATCTCACTCACTCATCACTCTCAGCTGTCATCTCACTCACAAACCACGCTCTGTTGTCATCACACGCACACACCACTCCCAGTTGTCAACACCCCCCCCCACACTCTGCAGTCACATAACTCACACACCGCTCACTGTTGTCGCCTCACTCATACATCACTCTCAGCTGTCACATCACTCACACACCACTCTCAGCTGTCATCTCACATACCACTCTCAGCTGTCACCTCACTCACACATTACAGTACTCTCAGCTGTCATCTCACTCACACACCATTCTCCGTTGTCACCTCACTCACACACCGCTCACATATGTTCCCTCACTCACCACTCTCAGCTGTTGTCTCACTCACTCACCACTCTCAGCTGTCATTTCACTCATCACTCTCAGCTATCACCTCACTCACCCACCACATAGCTGTAATCTCACTCACTCACCATTCTCAATTGTTATCTTATTCACTCACCACTCTCAGCTGTCATCTCACTCATTCGTCACTCTCAGCGGTTACCTCACTCATTCGTCACTCTCAACTGTCATCTCACTCATTCGTCACTCTAAGCTGTCATCACTGTTACTCACCACTCTCAGCTGTCACCTTACTCACACACCATTCTCAGCTGTCAACCCACTCACATCATTCTCAGCTGTAATTACACACACAGACACACACACACACACACACACACACACACACACACACACACACACACACACACACACACACACACACCTATCTATCTATCTATCTATATATATGTATATATATATATATATATATATATATATATATAACTTTCTATTGTCATTACACACACACTACCATTTAACATATGCCACGCCTCACACACCACCCCCCACACACTTTGTAACACCACTCAGAGCCAAACATGTAGTCTCCAACTGTATTGGGGTTGTTCTAACACTGAAACTTGTCTAGAATGATAGAAAACGATTCATTATAACCAGATGTTGCTCTTGTTGTTGTGTTCAGCTAGAAGTTCCCAAACATCTTTTGTATCTGCTGTGTTCAAGAGTAACACCTAGCGCCAGTGAATCTTTTGGCAATAAAATCTTTACCATACTAGACATAGGTCAGTCGCAGTTTGTGCCTGCACTTGTCTGGTACAGTACATTGTAATACTTATGTCTTAAAAACTAGCACTGCTTGGGAATGTTTATAAGCTATACCTCTCCCACTACCTTTTTCATATATGGATTCGTTCGCTTCTCTCTTATTTCGAAAGACGACTGAACTTCGTTTATGAATAAGAACTTCCTAACCTAAACATCGTAGATGTCAACAACTGTGAAAGGTTTAAATTGCGTCATGAAAATTCGACAATGATTTACGTCTCAAACAAGTAATGATAAAGTAAATAAGTATTCTGAGAATACAGTGCTTTGTTAGTGCAAAAAAAATATTATGTGAGAAAACCTCAAGAGAAATATTTTATCTCCGCAGTGTGTTAAACATTGTACGGTATACATAATACCTACGTACTGCACAACATGAAATTGCTTTACTGTTTATTTAGCTAGTAGATCTACTTGCGAAGCAGCAAAAAATAAGACATGCCAATATCAAAACTATCATACTTAAGAACATGAAGAGTTAAGATTGGCTATGTCGATCGGTTATTGGATATTGCCCCAAATTCTTTGTCAGCTTATAAAACCCTTCACTGCACTCAAAATATTAATCCTACACAACTATTTCCCCTGGGTATACTCTCACAGACCCTCCCCATCCCCCACCACAATTCTAGGTCATCCCACCCAATTCTTTGTTCCCTATGTCCTCAGTACAGACAGAGACACAAGTATCTTCCCTCAGCTTGACGAATACATTGCGGAAAAATCGAACCATCAGAAACACGCACCAGTAAGGATTGGGTTTTCATTGTATTTCGCCAGTTGTAAATTTTCTTCAGGCGATAATGGGAAGGACGTTGTCTTTTCGACCGTTCACCTTTACCCCTTCTTCTCCCTAATTTTCAGTCCCGGAGAATAATATGAGATTAAGCTTTCATTGCAGTAGAACCACCAATCGTACGGCAATTATTTTCACCCGGTATACTCCTTAGCCCCAGCCCACCACTCATTACAATTTCAGCTCATTCCACCCATTTCTTTGCCTACCATTTCCATTTCCTTACCTCCAGTGACACTTTCATTTGTAAAGGATATTCTAAAATAAACACTCACAGCACTCGGACCAATGATCCTCTAACTTCAGTTTTCACAGGGTATACTTTCCTGCCACAGCACCTCCTCCCACCAAATCTTCAGCCACCCATTCCTGTGCTAAGGCTAAGACGAAGATAGGGTGGTGTTGGATATAATTTGTGGGTATAGAGAACAAGATGGGCAATTCGAATCTGCGGATATTGCTTGGGTTGGATGGAACAGGATAACAGCCAATAGGTCAGAGTAGAGAAAACTAGACTTTCTTCACTTCCCGCAGAGGATTCATATTATGGGTGGTGATAACGATGGCAACAATGATAACGATGATAATGATTATGATGATGATAATGATGACGACGACGAGGAGGACGAGGAGGAGGAAGAAATGGAGGAGGAGAATGGCGGCATAGAGCAGGGGTAGGAGTATGAAAGAAATGTAGTTATGATGATGATGATGATGATGATGCCGCCGGAAGGAGGGGTGGCATACTACTCATATCTTTTGGCTGGCTGTGGGGAAGTTAGGGGACATTGTTGTGTGGATGTGATGGTTTGTTGTGATTTACCTACAAGATAAACTCGCGAAGAATTGTCATTACTCATAAAAGTCCTGTATTTCTGCAAACAATAAGCACTATCCTTATTTAAAATCCTTGCACTGTGTTGCATGTAGTACAGCACGGGAACGTCAGCTGTTTCCTGTGCATATCTGAAGACATATTAATGATTTTGGCCCTTGGTGGTGGAAACAGAGAAAACTGACTAGATTATGAGAAAAGTAAATGAATAAAGCTATGATTAAAGGATATCAGCATTGCAAGAAGCTTTGGGATACAAAAAGCTTTGCAAGAGAAAACCCTTTGATATTGTGAGTGAACATAACGATGAGTTCTATGTAAAGATAGATGTGTAGACGGATAGACTGGTAAAACAAGAGTCCCGAGTCAAATCTTTTAAGTCTTGGATGGACAAATATCACTTACTGGCTTAGTACTGACTGAACAGACATTAAGAAAACTGATTTGTGAAACGGGATTTATGTGTCTCGACAGATTAGATCATTTAGGCAGAGGACCTGTAACAAGTGTTTAAAATTTGTGGAGGGGAGATTCTAGCTTTCAGCTCCCCTCCTCCCCAGTTAAGTAATTCTACCACTTAAATCTTTAATAGCAATTGCGTAGTCTGTCCTTATTTTCCCTAGTTCGTACACCCGAATGTTCTTGTCGTCTCTTTGGCCTCTCTCAATCTGCTTTAGTATCAACAAATCCTCTCTCTATTTTCTACCAATCATGGAACTGAGATGGGAACATGGGATGTTTTGAAAAATTTTATTTACGGTTTGTGGGTAGATTATCACAGTACAATTTATTACTTAACCTTTTACTTCTTGCATCATGTTTTTCACTACTCTCTCTCTCTCTTAATCACTGTCTTACTGTCTCTAACTCTTTCTCCAGTTCAGCTCTAACTTTCCCTCTAACCTCTAACTCTCCCTCTAGCTTTTAATCCTCTCTCTAACCTCTACCTTCCCCTCTGGCCTCTAACTTTCCCACTTACCTCTAACTCTTCCTCAACCCCCCCTCCTCTCTCTCTCTCTCTCGGAAAGGAAGGGGGAGGTGTTCAGACCAAAGAGGAAGAGGAGTTATTACCGAATATGGATAGAAGTGACCGGAAATCCAATTGTTAGAGATGCGACGCACAACTTCAGATAAAGAGGTCAATCTATCTTTCTATCTATTTATCTATCTGTCTGTCTGTCTACCTATATTATGGATAGATAGATTGACAGAGACAGAACACATAAAGATGGAAAGATATTTATGGAGGGGGGGAAATGAAAGATATGTAGACAGGTAAATTAATAAACAGAGATACGCAGATGGATCAATACATTTGGTAGGTGAATATATATATATATATATATATATATATATATATATGGATTTATTGATAGATAGATAGTCAGACCAAATGGTAGCCTATATAACGTGGATTGCGTTTTTTTGTAGACAACATGCATCACAAAATTCAGAGTGAAGAAAAAGCCCTTCAGCCAGAGGACACCTTTTGTATATTTCTTGCTACTAATACACTGGATTTTGTTTTAGCTGAAGGAAGGCATCTGGTAGTGAAGGAGTTACTGTAGACTCCATATAAAACAAAAACATCTCGAGAAACCTATCCTAATCTAAATACAAGCTTCTAACGTTTCTAATAAGTAAAAAAATTGCGTGTTCTCACAGTAGGGGGGCAGATATGTAATCAGTATTTAAGCCTGGAAAATCACTCAAATTTGTCTCCATGTTAGTGATATTCGCAGCATCAACCCTGCCCCGCAACAAATCACCCATTTTTGGCGTGCTACAACTATGCCAAAATTAGGGTCATCATATTTTAGAGATTAATGCAAGCGTCCCACATTAATTCATATATATAATGTTTCCATGTGCATAATTCTTTCTAAATACCAGACCCGATTCATGGACATAAAATAGTGCAGTGGTTGAAATGCCAGGAATTGTCATGTCTCGCTGCCAGGGTATTTTAAGCACTTCTCTCTGGTGGCGTATTTCATGTTCTATTTTTGCTACCACTTGGCAATTTTATTCAGCTTTGGAGAGGCTTTTCGAACTGGAGAAGTAAGCCTTTCAGTTCAATACTCTTTTTACTTCCGTTCTTTTACAGTTTATTTCTCGTTGCTCACTGACAGAAAAGACAATGCAACGGCTCAGATCCTTCTCATAGCACTTATTGGTGGCTAGCATCATAATACAGTGATAATCTTTTGCTACAGCTCAGAACTGAAGACGGAGAGGTGTCAGCTTTAGGCCAGGTTAGAGTAAAAACAGTATAGATGTTTGTTCTCTGTTGATGTTCATGTGAGCAGGAATGACGGCCAGGCTTAGCATATAGTTTACTGGAGACTTTCTGTATATGCCATCAAAGGGAATAGGCCGTTTATGTACAGTACTTTTTTATGCTATTTATAAGACTACGGTAGCCTTGTCGAGGTTTCATGCAGTTTGAAGGGACTGGAGGTTAATGTTTTAGCCAATTTTTAAGTAATAGGTATCATCATCATCATCATCATCATCATCACACGACAGCTTCTTACGCTGAGCTCTATATAAAGTGGTACAAACAAAGGAACAGAAAAGGCATATATACCCTTAGAAACACAAGGAACTATAAAAAATGCTCAGCTTAGTAGGAAATATGTTCACTCTCTATTTATTGGTTCGAATAGTATGGACATGAGAATGCAGGAAATAAGTCACAGTCTTATACCGCTACTGTGAATTTTCTAGTTACTCTATAACCTATTTCTTGCTTGTTAATAAGACGTAATGTTTAGTATATCAAATAGATCGCCAGTATATCCGAAATAAGAAGTATGAGGAACACTAAGGACTCACCTTACATCTTGCCACCCCTAAAGCCTTACAAGTGCTAATTAATAACGGCGTGGGATTTTTTCTTCCCGCCACGAGAGGCCATGGAAATCACGTTAGCCAAGAAACTCGGCAGCTGGGCCCGATAAAAGACATCAGGGATCAAGTTCTTATTTTCCATTACCGTGACTACCATGCCCCGTCACAACTTTATTGAGACGCAGTAATCTACCCACCAGACCCCAGGGCTGTATACATCATTCTTTTGCACAAACAGAGAAAGAAGTAAAGGAAAACGTCCCCCCTCGGTTGATTGGTCTCCAGGCTAGAGGCTCGGGTTGACTCCGCCCCCCTGCCACTCCCACCCACAAAGCCCCGCCCACCGCCCTGACGTCACGGCTGCTGAGGTGGACCGATACAGCTGCTCGCCCAGTCGCGGTCCCGGAGCTGTGGGGGAGGGGGCGGGAAGGGGAGGGGATGCGAGAGGTGGGGGAGGGTCGCCACCACCAGTGTTACCCCTCCCACATACTTGCCACAGCACCAGGCACCTCCCTACACACACACACACACACACACACACACACACACAGATAGATAAATGGATAGACAGAGCCTGAGATAGGAATACATACATACATACATACATGGAAATATAGACAGATAGGTATATGTAGACAGACTGATACAGGAATACATGCATACATACATAACATACATACATGATAGGAGAAGAGAGAGAGAGAGAGAGAGAGAGAGAGAGAGAGAGAGAGAGAGAGAGAGAGAGAGAGAGAGAGAGAGAGAGAGAGAGAGAGGCCCCTAACATCCCGCCTACTGCCTGCCTGGGGACTGGAGAGAACTAAGGCAACTGATCATTTCGTTGTCTGTAGCTTTTCATTTCCTTCGTTTGTCTGAAGATATCACGAAAAATATCCACATTTTATCAGGCAGAAAGCATTGTGCAGTAGATATCTTCAAAATCCATGAAACAAAAGATAATAAAAAATAAAAGAGAGAAAAAAGGTATGTTTAGATTCCCACCATTACTGTAAAGCAATTGAAATGATAATGCTAGGAAAGAAATAATTTGTTTTCATATTCTTTAATTGCATGATAAATTACTTTGAAAGGTACCCACATGTTTGGTATATATTTTGGAAGTACCCATCTGTTTATAGCCAGATACCTGAGGGGGTGACCACGAAACAATCGCCTCCAAGTACTTTGCCATCAAACTGTCCTCCCTTCACTTCACACCTCCCTCATTCACATACCTCTCTCTCCATCTCTCTACCTCATTCTTGGACTCCCTCCCCCATCGTCTCCTTATTCACATACACTCTCCTAGTCAGTCTCTAATTCTCCATTCTCTCCACATGATCATACAATCTCAGGGTACTTCTGTCAACACCTTCCAGGAAACAGAGAGGCAGAGGGGGATAAGGTGACCAAATATGAGATGGAGGGATGGAGTGGAGAGACATATGAGAGAAGTGTGGACCTTATGAGGAAGAGGGGCCTTATGGCAGAGGACAGGGATACGTGAAGACCATATTTTGTTTGTGGCCACCCTTGACGGGATTAAGGTGATATATAGACAGACAGCCTGATTTATCCCTCTCACAATTGCCTTGTGTCCTTCCAACAAAATCCAAGCTTTGCTTCCAAATGTTTGAGGGGTCACAGTACCATCATGCAACGACTTACCTCTAGCTCATCTCCCTATTCTCTTGTACTGGTTTCAGTGTACCTGCAACCTTCCTCCTCTGTTAAAGTCTGTATCGCACTTGATCCTCTATACTCCCGTCTTTGGGCATCACAGTCCTTAAATTCTCAACAAAAATTACGCCCTCCGTATCATTATCATTTAGCTTCACTATGCACCCGTGACTTCATTCCTTTCAGATGACCATAACTTACTTTTTGGTATATTCAGTTTAAAAATCCGTTTCTTCCACATACTTACAAATTAAAACACAAAATCTTGCAGCTTCCAGTCATCTTCATTTACCAGAATAGCATCATTATCATCAAACAACAGTTCAGGCAATTTTCAAACCTGTCCTCTCTCACACACGGCATACCAGCATCAAGTGCCCCAACTTGCAGTTCTTTAATAACACATATCTTTTCATCAATCTTGTAATTTTATCCTTGACACTACTACATGATGATCCGACAAGCCAACCCCCAGTCTCCCATCGTCATTCACTCATCACATATAATCAATCATTGCCTTATTTTTTGCCAACTCGATTTCCATCCTTCCTATCACTCGGCTGTTTACCTGTGGATCAATTTCTGCTTGAAGGTCATTACCAAGTCTTTTCCGGCACAAAACGACCACCGGGCACAATACCCTGTTCACTCAGCTCTGATAACCGGAGCTAAGAAACGTTTGAATTAAGGCTGTTTATTGGTTAAAACGAGAACTGTTTCATCGAGCTGAAGGGATTCAAAGCATCCCGATGAATGCCACTGGTGTTATGGACGCACTTGCAGTAGGTACTTAATTCAGGCTAATGCCAGATGATATACTCTGCTGAATACCCAAATATTTCAACCAAAAGCAGGAATACATGAGCTGGCGATAGTATGTGCGTATGCCGCCACTAGGACGTAAAGTAAAAGATGAATTAAGAGAAAATGTAGGAGAGTGCTTGGAGTAGTTTGACAGTACTGAAAGTGTTTCTGACTGGAGGCGTGAAATGTAGACTGGGGAATGCTAGAACAAATGGGATGGTTGACCAGTGCAGCGTACCTACTTAAGTGTATGGGAATGGTATACCCTGTTCACTCAGGTCTGATAGCTGGAACCAAGAAACGTTTGAATTAAACGTAACAATAAGGAGTGTGGTAAATCTTCTTATTTAACACAATTATATTTATATTTGCATATTGCCTGCAATATAAGCAGCCAGTTTAAATATGGAATAAAGTCCGAACCTAAGGATGTCAACATTAGCTTTAAAAGTTTGCCGTTATCAAAGAAAATTAAAGTTTTATAAAACGATGAGTGACGCTTGAGGTAAATTGTCCACCCACGGTGTACTCCAACGTCCACATGTTGCAGTACATCCACCCACGGTGTACACCCACGTCCACATGTTGCACTGTAATACATGCCTGCATTTACTTCAAACGTCACTCACCGTTTTACAAAACTTTATGATCAACTTTAATTTTCTTTGCTAACGGTAAATTTTTAAAGCTACTTTTTACCTCTTTAGCTTCGGAAAATATTCCATACTTAAACTGGCTGTTTATATTGCAGGTAATTTACAAACAGAAATATTTATGTGTTAAAATAAGAAATGTTGCATATGTACCACGTTCCTCAGTGTTGTATTAAGCTACCACCCGGCGAGTTCATTCAGCTAAGGGGTGACCTCTGATAAAGAATGAAGCCTATATCAAACAACTCCAGTTAGAAAAATTTCCCCTAATCTCAGTAAAAATCGTCTGGAGATGGCAAGACTGAAATCCAAAATACGTCTTTTGGTTGAAGGAGGTAATGTTTTGACTGCTATAGTTGCGGCGCGCGACTCTGAGGTTGTTATTATCGTGCCCTGGGAACCTACCATGCAAAAGTGCATCTGATTCATGTATA
Organism: Coenobita brevimanus; assembly: GCF_032717465.1. Classification (NCBI taxonomy): domain Eukaryota; kingdom Metazoa; phylum Arthropoda; class Malacostraca; order Decapoda; family Coenobitidae; genus Coenobita; species Coenobita brevimanus. The sequence continues at coordinate 3,992,936 of NC_137018.1, read as the reverse complement.
ATGTGAGATGCATGTGCTTCGTGTATAATTTGTTTGTGTATAATAATATTTGTATATAATATATTCGTGCATAATAATACGATTCGTGTATAATATGATACGAAATCGGACGTACTTTTGAATCGTAGGTTGCCAGGTACGATGATGACAACCTCAGAGTCGTGCGCCGTGACTATAGTATATCCTTCGGCTGGGCAATATCGTCAAAAATTATACTGAAATAATACCTAATCCGGGAAATGTCCCAGTGAGTTTTATACGCCCATTCTGAAGGTGTGTTTGTTTTGAGGGCATAATATTTTCTCCCCTACTGTACGGCTTTCACTCTAACCTGGCCTAAAATTGCCATCTCACCACTTTGACTGCTGAGTTGTCACAACAGATTAACATTTAAATATTAAGCTAGTCACAAAGAAGTGTTGTGGGAAGGATGTAGAATGATAGCATTGTCATCTGTCACTGAGGTGAAATAAGCTGCAAAAGGACGAAAATCTAGGCCAGGTAAGTGTAAAGGTGGTATAGAATCTTACTCATACCTAAGAGGAAATGCACATATTCTCCATTCCAATTTCAGCACGACAAAATGCTACCAGGAGTTTTTATTAAGCTTAGGAAAGTTCTGATATGCTGAAGGGATTAAGGTGTATGAGGCCTGTGGACTTTCAGAGTAAAATAATATAATTCTTGTTATTCTGACGCCCAGTGGTCTACTGGGTAAGGTTGTTTCAGACGTTACTCAGGGACTCGCGACTGGCAACGAATAATTTAAACGCCTGGACAAAGTAGCCTAGCCCAGGTATCTACGCCCGTAAATTTAGGGAAAGCAAGGGCTTGGGTAATGGGTGAGTGGATGGTTATTTATGACGACAGTCATCTACGATTACTGAACCCATACCATTCACGTAATATCACCATTATATACGGTATATAATGCATCTCTGTCTGTCTGTCTGTCTGTCTGTCTCATATTACATCATTTTTCTCCCCTCATGGTGTTGCCATAGACACTATTACACACACACACACACACACACACACACACACACACACACACACACACACACACACACACACAATTTTCTCAGTAAATTACGTAAGCGTGTCATGTAGAAGAAGTAGTGTTCATCGTGGGAATCTGTGGAGTAGCAGTAACTCATAATTTATCGAATTTACCACTACAATCCTCCTCACCATCATCATCATCATCCCCTCCCAATTCCCACAATATTTTACTAGCTTTTACTCGTTCCAAAATTAAGGAAAACTCCTCCTCTCCCTCCTCCTCCTCCTCCTCATCATCATCATCATCATCATCATCATTATCATCGTCATCATCATCATCACTCCTGTTATCATCCATGCCTTCTTCCAGTAAATGTATAGAGTGTGAGTGTTCCTAAATTAGTATCACGGAAAACAGGATAAGATACATAATACAAACACAGTGTCGAGTGAAAAGAGCCGCACATGATTTCTTCCACAGTTCATGACTATTAATGCATTACCGGTATCTACTGTATCTATCTATCTATATGAAGTGAACAATACAGTCAGTCAGTCCTTCAAGTAACTGTTCTTATTTTTAATCCCATCACCCCAAGGACGCCATTTTTGCTTTATTCTTGCTACTACCAGACAACTCTATACATTTCACGAAGGACCTCTGACAACGAAAGGATTAACGAGAGCTGTATCTAATCCCACCAGCTCGAAAACTTTCACTCAAAGCTGAATGAAATCGTCTGGGAAGTGCACGAAATCAAGACATCCTCGTAGTGATGTGGTACTAAAGAACGTTATTTTACCAGCGCTCGTAACAGCCGAATTTACAACAAGGTCCCTCGCTGTACTTCTGCATGGGTGAGAAGTACTGGAGAACTCATACTGTGTCCACCAGTCTCACCGGTCAAGGGCGAATGTGTGTTTGACTGACAGGGGAAACAGCCAAACATTCCACCATAATACGACATACATTTAGAATATACAGAGCATTATTTCAGGTCTAAGTGCGAAAAGGTTGGGATAAGGAGAGACTATACAAAGGTCTCTAGGTTGGCCCTGAAATCTAATTCGAGATCTCTACCCACCCACATTCACTGTCTTCCCACCCACATTCACTCTATCCACCCACATTCACTCTACCCGCCCATATTCACTCTCTACCCACCATAGTCTCTCTATCCACCCACATTCACTCTCTACCAACCGTCATTCACTCTCTACACACCCACATTCACCTCCACCTACCCCCATTTACTCTCTACCCACCCACATTCACTCCCTACCCACATTCACTCTCTACTTGGTGAATAAGATAAGAGAGATAAGGCTGTAGAAAGCGAATGTGTGTAGGTAAGGTGTGACGAAATCAGGTGTGGTCAGGTGAGGAGGGGGAGGCTAGGTGAGGTGAACAGAGGTAAAAAAATGAGGTGTGGCTTCCCCTAGTACCGTGATATATGTGAAAATTTTAATATCTTTATAGTTATTCTAATCTCGTACATACGTGGGTTAATTACTTCTTTTATATATTTTCTCAGTTTAGGTGATGGATTCTGTATTCTGTATTGGTATATGCGTGATGTATAAAAGGACAGGCAATAATGTATACCTGGTAACTCACAAAAGGTCATGGACGGGTATATAAAGCCCTTTTTTCCCATATTATCTCTGCACACCCTGAAGATGTTTTGAAATATTGACGAAAGCTCGGTATTTCAGTGTTGCATCTCTTCGTGCGAATAATATTATCTTATCATATGTTCAAATAAAAAATCTATCTATCTATTGATCTGTCTGCCTATCCATCCATCCGTCTATCTATCTATTCATCCAAATATGCGTCTAAATATCTATCTTCGAATTGGAATGATTATGATACTCTTAGTTTATTTCCTTCCCTACAAGATGTTTACCATGTAGTTACTAAATCGTAGGTGGCAGCAAGAATATTGAAAGAAAAACTCTCCCTCAATGTGAAGAGGTTAGAAAGATAGGAGTACATGGTGTATTTCGAACAGTACATTGAAGTACAGTACCTGATTGATTAATAGTGCATGAGATGGTGATCCTCATATTAGCCCGGCTGATTTTAGAGGTAGGTATATTCTACCCTCCAGTGTCATATAATTTTGCTCAGCTATAGAAAGTCCTAAATAATTAATGATTTAAGCGTCAAATGTCTCTTTTAAGTGTAACTTTTTTATTGTGAGCCGATGGTGATCTTTGGGTTATTTAAGTATGTGCAGATTTTGTCTTTTTTTTTTTTTTAATAGTTGTGGAGACTGTATTTATCATTCGTTTTTTGTGTGTGTATCTTTGAAGTGTCAGATTTGTATATGTAGGCTGTAGGGATTATAAAGGGCACCTGTTAAAGGTTACTGGGGTTTTTAAAGGGTCACTTTTTGTAGCATGCAGAAAATGTCGGCTTATTTCATACTTTAGGTTTCACTGTATTTTTGCATGCTATTAATAAAAAAAAAAAAAAAAAAACTTCCTTATTTTTACATATTTTAGGTGTCACTTTTGAATTCCCGTTTCTTCTGTTTCTTTTTCGTTCTTTCTTCTTTTCTTCCCTCCCCCCCTTTTTTTTTTTTGAGGGGAAGGGAGACTTTAGGTGCCACATTCCATTTTTCCCGCCAGGCGCCGCTCAGCTCCCATAAAGTTTAAAGCGAGGCATCAGGTTTGTTTGCAGGTGTCACGTTTGTTACATTTCAGGCGGGGGCTTGGGCAAACACTCGTCGGGGGAGAGGCTTTTTACCCCTGAAAACAATGGTGGCCGTTCGTGTATCGCATCCGTAATGAGCTCTTGTCCCCTTCTCTATGATTACGCCTCTATCAATACATTCAGTCAACCGCTAGACGATTTTTCACTACCTAGGAAGGGCCTGTCAAAATGAGGTGATTAATCAGTGTTGTATGTAACCGTTTTAGTTATGAAGAAAACCACTAAGATGAATATAACTCGTCCAGTGGTAGCAGTAATAATAATAATAATAATAATAATAATAATAATAATAATAATAATAATAATAATAACAACTAAAGGGGCACTCACTGAAGCGCATCTCTCCGACAAGGGCAACGTAATTTCCAAACCACTCTTCATAATGGATTGGGTTTTCTCATCACTGATTAGGGTTTCACAGAAAATGTTTTCCGGATCCAGAATTTGTAATACGGTCCGGATCGGTCCCAAAAGGTAATCGACTGCTCCCTGAGAAATGGGCTATCTATCCACAAAATTTGGTTCAAATATCTCTCTTAGTTTTTGAGTACTCCTGCTACCAGAGGAGCAAACTAATAAGCAAACAGGCGAACAGAGGTAAATACATACTCTGCTTGTCGGAGAGAATAATAAAGCTACTGCTACTACTACTACTACTACAGCAACTGCTAATACTACTACTAAACATCCGTATAGAGTGTCAGTCCAATTAATAGGATGATCTCATGGTCTGACTCATTTTTGCTTCCTCCTGACGATTTCACTCAACTGACGAAAACACCTCTCTTGCCAAATTGGGTTCATGAAGGGCATACCTCACCCTCATCCACTTCTAATAATCTGTCTGAAGGGGAAAATAATCTTCGGATGCTATACTTCCTTCACCTTAACTTGACCCTGATCTTTGCAACCCCATTTCACGTAGCTCAGTGGCAGAAAAAGACAGTGTTACGGCTCTATACATCCCTTTCTACAGCTCTTTTTCGTGTCTGGCATCATATTCTATTTGTTAATCTATTGTTATTATTCAGCATTCAAGACGGAAGGATGGCAATTTAAGGACAAGTCAAAATGAACAGAGAATAGCAACAGTAACTTTAAAATGAGCATCATCGTAGTGAAGGGAAATTGTCTGTCTGTCTGTCTCTGTCTGTCTGTCTGTCTGTCTGTCTCTCTCTCTCTCTCTCTCTCTCTCTCTCTCTCCTTTTTTTGTTTCTCAGCCCTGTAGTGGTAGTCTTGGGTCCTATTCCCGTGGGGTAAGGAGGCTCCCTAGCACCTCTCCCTTATCAATTTATTTTTGATTATGGCTGGTTAAGAAACTTTTGTACGTTACTTGTGCAGAGTATGGCAATGTTAGAAGGATTTACAAGACACAGTAGGACGGTCAGGTTTAATAAGCAAAACAAATCGCTAAGGAAAAGGTGTTAGGGAGCTTCCTTAACCGCCGAGAATAGGGGTCTTGTGCTTCCTCTGTTTCTAAGATGACTTTTTATTTTTTTTTATCTTCTCTGGCTATCATTTGACGATTATATTAACGTTAAAAAGATCTGTATTACCGAAGCATTTATTGAAGGCTATTTTGAATCCCACTAATTCGAAATGTCTCCTGAGCTCTGGATAACATGGCCTGGAGATAGCAAGGGTAAAAAAAAATGAATAAATAAATAAATAAATAAATGGATAGATAGACAGAGAGATAGATAGATAAAAAAGTGCCGCCTCTCCTGTAATTAAAAGAGTTATTCTCATATTTTACCTCCTGACCTGTTTGATCGTACTTTCTGTCATTTAAATACTCCTGTATAAAAATGTGTCGTGCATAACTCTAAGGCCGGTATTCTTGTCGGCTGAGGAAGCTCCCTAACACCTTTCCCTAACCGATTTACTTTGTTTATTACACCTTATTGTACTATTCTGTGTTACATAAGTCCTTCCAATATCGTCATACTCTTCACAAATAACATAACAGAGTATAATAATCACCCATAGACAAAAATAAATTACTAAGGAAGAGGAGCTTGGGAACCTCCTTGACCAACGAGAATACAAGCCTAAACCTCCTGTGATTCACACTCATCTGAGTAAAATCGTCCAAATCGTCTAGCTATAACTGAAATAAATTATTAGAGCTGTCTGGTTCATGAGAGGGTTAATGGTGACAGCAATAACTCTCTCAGCTGAATATAATCATCGGTATCTAGTATTAGCTGCAATATAATACTAGAGTTGACCCAAGCAGAAGAGGGTTAATGTTCTCTCTGCCCGTGAAAGAATCTCAGTCTGTCTCTAGCTACATATCTTAGACCACTGCTTACTGTTTTCCAAGCCCCATCACCCCATATCTGTGTCCTGTGTGTCTTCCTCTGTCACCTTACCATGCAAGTCTCTTCTTTACTGATTCCAGTCACATCATATCTACCTTACACCTGGGGATACAAATATTGCTTCGTTTCTCTACGGTAAATATTATGACAGTGAGCAATGACATGCTAGGTGATTCCATACACGCAGCTGCTCAAACTTTTTACAATATTACTTAAAAACTTTATAAATGTCCTACTAAAAATGTGGCGTGGTTACTTCTGCAAGTGTACATTTATTCTCCAGTTACTTTATCGGCATCACTATCTCAGTTCATGGTCGAGACAGTCTAGCATTCAATTCCAGATAACGCCAGACGATTTTATTCAGCTGAGGGTGCGTAACAGAAGGCCAAATATGTTATCAAATGGTCCATAAGACCATTACGTACACGATATCTGTGGGACAAGCCTGCAATTCCAAGTTTTTAAGAGTTCCTAACAGTTTTTCCCGCGTCTCTCACAAGGTTATATGGCTGAATCCATTTGTGGCTGCACTGGATTACGTTTTGATGGAGTTTTCCTGCGCAGCTATAGTTTTATCCTCTTTTTCCCGCGTTTTATTTTTTCACGGCCTCAAAAGTTACAGTTTTTACTCGGTTGCCCCGGTAGTTTTCCATGCCTCCACAGAGCGTTTCTAGGGGAATGGTGTAGTTGTATTTTTATTTGTGCTTGAAAACAATTTACGTTTCTTTGTAGGTAACACACAGTCGGCTGAAAATGGTATATGCACATTAATGAATATCTGCATTTTACAGGGTGTCTGTATGTTAAAGAATATTTCTACATTAAATGGTACCTGTACATTAAATGGTATCTGTACATTAAAGTTTTCTATACATTAAGGGATAATATGACTAATTTGTTCTATTAACTTGTAATTAGGGTGGAATTTGGCGTTTACCTAACTTCTCTTGGCCAATTATTTCATCAGTTGTAATTTTCCATCAGCGTATAAAAGCTCATTTTGTCTGTTTTCATATTTTCTTGTATATAAGAACTGGTATCTAACTAATGTATTATTTTATTTTATTTGTTTATTTATTTTTTGCTACTTGCACATGAAGGCTAACCCCAGATTTTGTGATAAAGGAAATGCACCTGTCAAAACAATCTACAGTATTGTAAATTTTCCTCTGCTTTAGGTACACCTGCACTTTCATTCAGGTTTGCACAATGTGGTTTTATTCAATAGAGGTAAATCCTAGGAAAGGGTTACTTTGATGGTACCTTCCCGTAAGGAACCGATCTGTGTTCCAGTGTGGTTAAATACAATACAGGAGACTTGATGTGTGAGAAGTAAGTGATACAAGTTATAACAGAGGACCATGGAGCTCTTAGTCGCAGTCAGCATAAATAAACGCTGGTATTAGGCGTTTGATAGTAGATTGAAAGGAGGCAGATATCGCGCAGACTTCGCTCCTCTTATTATAAGATAGTGGTTATCTGGGCCTTAATGATCTCTGTGCAGTAAATAGCTATACATCTATTTTTAATACCCAGCATACAATAGATGAACATTCATCCTACCCACAGATCTTTCGTATTCAAGAAGGTTAATGGAGACATTTCCTAGCCGGCACAGTCAGCACGCCAATGATAAAGTTAAAGGCAACTCGTGAACCTACTGAGAAGTGAACAAAAGTCTAACCCCATTGCATTAGTTATTCTACTGTTTTCTCATTATTGCCTGTGTTCATTATTTTCTGGTCTGAATTCTTCTCACCCTGCGCAGTCGGGGAGAAAGGTTCGCCTACTATTTCACTGTTACTATTACGTATGTGGAATATATTCGTCTTTTCCTCCCTGATGTGCCATATTAAAAAGAAGACTATAAAGGACAGAGGAATAAACCAAATGTCTCTCAGGAGTGTCAGCCAACAGGAAAAAGGTGGTGAAACATTAGGCTTTTTTTTTTCTTTTTTTTTTAATGTTCCATTCTGGTCAATAATCCTTTTACACCTCTGTGGAATCGACCTAACGAAGCAAGATTACAGCCTTTTCAATCCGTCTGAATATAATTTGTCAGTTTTTGCCAGCTCTTATTAGATTTTGACACAGTCTTGAGGCAGCGTAAAAGAAATATTGTCCTCGACTGAATAACGTAGGAAGCTGGGAGGGGACAATGATGATGATGATAGATAACGATGATTACTCCTACTACTACTACTACAGCTACTACTACTACTACTACTACTACCCCTACTACTACTACCTTAGTACTATTACAGCATTTTAGATTTTTCTTCAGCCTGTAGCTCCCATCACTAATTTTTCACATCCATGTTCCCTCTCATTATTTATACTTCTGCCTCATTGATCTATTTCCATAAACATTTCTTAGCACCCCTTGTCTCCTGCCTGTGACATATGGTATTATTATGGATGATTCATATCTATTTCCTGACGCCACATCCAGTAAGGGGTGGCCTAGAGAAAAGGACTTCTTGGCATTTATATTCTTATTCAGTACATTCTTTTTTCATAGCACAGGCCACCATCCTCCTTTTACATGCTCTGGCATTGAAAGCGGGATAATACACTTTATCTCTTTCCCCCAGGATATATAAAAAGTCGGTATTTATCGTCCATCGTTACTCAACAGCATTTCTGACTAATATCCAATCGGTTCCTCTAGCTCTCTTTAGATCTGATCATGAACTTCCCCTGATACAAATGCTTTTTTACGAAACTGCATTGTGACCATAATTTTCACTGTCCAGTTTACATCATATGTGCGCATTCATCAGCAGGATACTCTGAAAGTGGCACAGTACGCGAATTTCAAGATGCACGGAAAGGATTCGAGTGCTGGATTGAGTTAAAGGATGAATGAGGAGTGACGAGAAGGAGCAAGTATTTTACTGCTGCTGAAGTGAGTGTGGGGCTGAGGTCTGTAATACTCTAGCCGGACGCAGTTGCTGTGATGAATGGATGATAATAAGTGGAACAGACGATGAAGACAGCAGAAATCACCAAATATGTAAAAAAAAAAAAAAAAAAAAAAAAAATTTAACTGAAACAACCCGTGTTCTTGTGATACTATCTCTATATTTTTATTTAATATGCCGTCTGTTAACGAGTAAGACAAGGTGGTGGCCGAAATCTTGAGAGCAGTCTCATTTTTAAAATTCAGTCTCTAAGCTGTCGTAAACAATGGTCTGCAACAAAGCAAATTCGAACCATCAACAACCAATTCCAAGTGATTACTGTTAGTATATCAGGATAAATTTATTTCTTGCTTGCTGTTGATCACAAAAACCAAGTCCCCCCACCCCATTCCTTCTCCCCGACTATATGAATTCAATTTATTATTTTTTCATCACGTCTCCTACTCTCCTAGATGGTCAGGCCCCCCATGACTGAAACTGTAACACCTTTCATCGAGTTCCTGCCTCATCTTCTCACTCCCTCCACTTTTGATCTGTTCCCTTAGTAGTATATCATCATCCAGTCTCTCTATTTAGCCATACCACTTTAATATGTTCTATTTGGCCCATTCCATCATATTTCGTCTAATTTCACATCTCTCGTAACAGTATCATCTCGTAAAAAGTCAGACTTCTGTTTCATCTAAAGTATCTTCAGCATTTCATTTCTAACACTTCCGTCTTTCTCCAGTCCTTGGTATTTATAGATTATGTTTTCGTTCATGCAACACAGTCGACACCACTCTGCCGTCATACACGCTCGTCTTTGGCTGAACAGACACTAATCATCTTTTCTACAAGCTTCTCAGCGACCCTAATAGTTCTGAAGTCATCGCCTGTTTTATGCTTACATCAGGTGCCAGAATTCCATCTTCTGCTCTATCTGACCTCAGACATATGAAACAATGCATTTCCTCCAAATATTCCCATTTAGCTTCGTCTGAAACGGCTATGATGTTTCTCAACACCGTGATCATTCCTACATTCACTCTCAATTGCCAACGCTCATAAGCTCCTGTAAACTCAGATACAATACCCTATTTGATTGCCTTGTGCGGCTGAGATGTATGGGACGGGTAGGGTGTGTTTGACTCGTGGCTTTTGAATGGGGCGATGATGTAAATCTACAGCTTCTCTTATTTTAACACATTATATTTATAGTTTCGAATTGCCTTCAATATCAGCAGCCAGTTTAAATATAAACTAATTTCTGAAGCTAAAGAGGTCAAAATTAGCTTTAAAAGTTTACTGTCATCAAAGGAAATTAAAGTTAATTTCAAAGATCCATAAAACGATTAGTGACGTTTGAAATAAGTTATCCTCCGACGTTGCACACCCACATCCGTATGTTGCACTACATCCACGCACGGTGTACACCTACGTCCGCATGTTGCATTATAATATCCATCCACGGTGTACACCTACGTCCGCATGTTGCACTACAATACATGCCTGCATTTACTTCAATGACATCATCGGCGGCCAATCAGCAGCCGCGAATCAAACACACCCAACTTGTCACACATATCTCAGGTGCACAGGTCAATCAAATAGACTATAACTTCTGATATATATATACATATATATATATATATATATATATATATATATAGAGAGAGAGAGAGAGAGAGAGAGAGAGAGAGAGAGAGAGAGAGAGAGAGAGAGAGAGAGAGAGAGAGAGAGAGAGAGAGAGAGAGAGAGGGAGAGAGAGAGAGAGAGAGAGAGATACTAAGATACATAGATATAAATATGAATATAGATATACAAGTTTTGTGTGTGTGTGTGTGTGTGTGTGTGTGTGTGTGTGTGTGTGTGTGTGTGTGTGTGTGTGTCCAGCTCAGTATGCACATCTATAGTAACATGAATTCAAAATTTAGACATGTTCAATGGAACTCAGTAATTTTGTTCATGCATTTGCGCTACGATTATCAATAGCTTCACTGACTGTGGTGTTTTAAAATTAACACTCTAATAATTACCATACCAACATACGGCTCTAGCACTTTCCTCAGACATTATTATTTTCAGTCGAATATGTTTAACCCAAATAGTAATAATAGATGATCGTGGGCAACGAGTAGGAGGCAGAGATAACTGTGAGGATGGACACTACACGCAATGCAAACACGCTCAGCCACCTGCCCCCACAGACATACACCTTCGCCTACTCACGTCATTGATTACACCTACTCGCATTCGCTTACGTCAACAGACACACAAACTTCCCAAAGCCATTAACCCCACTTACACTGACACCTACATTCCCTCACTCTTACATCTGACCTACACCCACTGACATTCATACCGATCCATTCTTTCTCCCGCTTCAACATCCACACGAGTACGAGCAATATCTACACACACTACATAACAACACCCTTAGCATAATACATACCTAGAGACATCCACATCATTCACATAAGTAAATGACCTCAACCACAATTTTCTTCACACCTTCACTCACCCACACCCACACCCACAATCATATACACCTATAGTTTTAGACAAAGATATCCATGTTTACCTTTACATTCATGAACATTAACCATCACTCTCGCTAATACATTCATCAGTCAACACCTGTGTACACTCTTGCCCAGACACTCATCTACATTCTTTCTCTTACCTACACTCACTTGGATCTCCAAAATTCATTCATGCCTGCTACCAGTCATCCAAAACCACATCAAACCCAGGGCAAAATCAAAAACAAAAACAAAAGTAAAGAAAAATAACAAATTTTCATTTTTAGTGAAACTCATCTACAGCGCAAATCATCAACTTTTGTCCAACTTTACCTTCAAATACAACAAATCCATCCTCGCTCACTCTCACACTCTTACATACTCCTGTCTACACTTATATCCACACTCACGAATATCTATTAGCACACTCTTCCCCATACCTATCTACACTCAATCACATCAACACTGATCTTCATCCAAGCCCACATCCATACCCCATCCAAACTCACATACACAACGCACCCATCCTCACATCTCACTATCATGCACACCAAGTTCACACCCACATTCATATTTTCAGCCACACCTACACCCCTACGCAAACGATCACGCACACTCATACCCACGCGAACACTTCATCCACATCGACATCGGCACCAACACCCAAACTACACCCACACCCACATCCCCAACTACGCCCCTACCAGTACCGTCGCAAACCACCACATTCGCACCAATATCCACGTCCACGGCTATAGTATCACACCTGCATCCTCGTTCGCTCTCACATCCATATCCGCTTCCAGATCTACATTTATATTTACAGCCACACTTAAATCCGCACTTGCATTCATACCCACATCCACATTTACACCTCCATCCACCCGACATCCGCACCCAAACCCACATCCACACCCTCATCGACACATCCACATCTATACCTCCAGTTATCCCCAGTCACGCATGCTCCCACACCCTTAACATTCCTAATTTTCATACCCGTTCTCTCCCACATTCACACCCGCATCCACATTCATACTCATACACCCCACACCTCCGCTCACAGCCCTTCCCAGACCCGAACCCACATCCCTATTTACACTCCTTCCACACACACACATATTCAACTCCCCACCCTTACGTTAATCCCACCATCACCCAAATCCACAACCAAACACACATCCATATTAACATATGTTTTCACACCCGCCTCTGCACTCCATCCACATCCTCACCCTCTCCCATCAACACTCCTACCCACACACACTTTCACTTACATTCACACCGACATCCACACTCACACCCACATCCACACCCACATCCACACCCACTCCCACTCCCACCCACACCCACATTCACACCCCAACCACCCCACCCACACCCACAACCACACTCACACCCTACCCTCAGCCCACCCCTGTTACTGTATATCCACGTCCACACTTACACCAGTACAGCACATTCTCGCCCTCAGCCACCCCTCACCAACACTCGTACCCACACCCACATCCACACCCCCACCCTGGCCACCCTCCGTCACCTGACTTCCCCACCTGACGCGCCTCTGACGGCTTAATTTCAATTCTTTTCCTAACTCGACCACGTCCGGTTCTGGGGACGAGAAATTCTCTTTTTTACCCCTGTCGGCGGTTTTTTACGGAGCCGAGACCGAGTAGCGTTGTGGTGGTGGTGTGGTGGTGGTTTTGGTGAGGACAGTTGGTGGTGGTACGGTAGTGGTGAAGGCTGCTTCTGGTGGTAGTGGTAGTGAGGGCTGCTTGTGTTAAGGACTGGTAGTGATGAAAGCTGGTGACAATGAAGAAGGTCATGGTGGTGGTTTTGGTGATGAGAGTAGGTGGTGGTGGTGGTGGTGGTGGTGAGGACTGGTTGTGGTAAGGACTGGTGATGGTGATGGCTGGTGGTGATGAGGCAGGTGGCAATGTTTCTCGGTGAGGACTGGTGGTGAAGGCAGGTGGCAGTGGTTTTGGTGGGGAAGGCTGTTGGTGTTGATGTTGCTTGTAATTAGGGCTTTAGTGGCAGTAAAGGCGGCTGGTGAAGGTGGTGGTGAGGCCTGGTGGTGGAGTCGGCAATTGTGAGGCACGAGGGGAAGGGTGGTAAAGAGTGCAAGGATATAAAATTACTGTTGGCAAATTAGGTGTCAAAATTCATATGCAGTTGGCGTATGGTGTTAAAGGAGATAGTAATGACAGAATAAAACCCAATATATTTAATTCCTTGATTTGTAAGTAAGCCATATACAGGGTAAAAAGAAATGGTATATATAGGTTCGTAAATGAGGTTCCTGGCGAAAAAGGTGATATAAAGGAAGAAACTGCAAAAAATATATCCAGTAAGCTAACTATCTTGATTCACAAACTAGTGGTGTATTGGAAGAGGTAGCATAATAACTAACAAATTAACCCTCTAACGCAAAGGGTTTTCTGGAGCTGAATATGATCGTTTGGCGTTTAGGAGAATAAGCTTTTTTTCAAAGTTGTACCAAAAGCGTGAAAGGGATGTAGTTTTGTTTTACTTGTTCCTTTTGCTATCTACGTCTTTTCTGCAGGTATTAAGAGTAATATATCTGACATTTGAATATCACAGACAAAGAGTTATGTGTAAGTTAGTAAGTAAGCTTTATAAGAGAAGAGGTAATTTAAAATATTACCTAGGAAATTAATATACTATAATGCAAAGAGAAGGCCGAAGAAAGACTATCGACCAAACTAAGTGCATAGAGTCATTAGCAGCTAATGTAATGTAGGTGGGGGAAAGAACAAATGAAAAATTAACAGATTTGTCTCGTAAAATGAAAGTGATGGAAAAGAGGCGACAGACTACTAGCATACACATCAGGCATTTATGTCCGTGTACTCAATCTTTATACTTTACATGAAAAACGCAACTCACTTTTTTTTTTCCTTTCTTTGAGGACATTAATGGAAATTGTTTACCATAATAGATCAGGCTGTATCCCCTATTTAAGTGTGCAGTTAGGTATTAATGGTAAGAATTATTGCTTGCCGACCCCTTCGCGAAAGAAGTTGTAAGCATATGGTCATTGGACTGATATATACATGACGAAAGGGAAAACGATCTGTCGACTAGAAACAAAAGTAGGGAACGAAAGTGCGGTGAAGGGGAACTGAATGTTTACAAAACTGAGAGCATGTCATAACTGGGAGGATGTCAGGGAATTAGAAACATTACTGACGTACAGGTATAAGTTCAGTGGAAAATGCCGCTAACATCTTCACTGACCCTGACCCTCACCCAAACCCACACGCATCCATACCCACTGATATCCAAACTCACTTTCACACCGATCCACGCAAACCATCGCCATCGTTAGTACTCAGTAAACTGAGCCAGCCTAGTACACCTGCATATGCATATAACTTACATCAAGATTATTCGTTTGAAACCATATGGACACTTGCAAACATTAAAAGAAAAAAAGATGTGAGATAAATGTGTTTAATTTAATAAAACTATGATCAGGAAGACTTTTTTTCTACAAAATCATGAGACAAGAAGAATAGGCATAAATTACATTTTTTTTTTTTTAATGCGAGGAAGAAGGAACCAAAGGCCACGAGCCCGCAATTATTGTTCCTTCCAAGAGAAAAACAAAATACAAGAGAGCCAAATTCAAGATCAGATCATTTCGAGATGCCTGGACACACTGCGTTTGAAAGACTGGAGATCATAGGAAGCAGGAAATACAGACAGAGGGAGACAGTTCCAGAGTTGACCTGTTGCATAAATGAAAGACTGGGAGTAACAGTTAACTCTTGCATTAGAGAGTTGGACAGAAAAGGGATGAGAGTTTGCTGCTAGACGGATGCAACACGCCCGTCGTAAAGGAGGAGGAATGCATGCAGACAGTTCAGAGGGGCAGTGACCATTGAAGTAGCGATAAAAAAGAGATAAAGATGCAACAGTGCGACGAAGAGACAGAGGTTGAAGGGAGTCAGTAAGAGGAGGAGAGTTAATGAGACGAAAATCCTTTGACTCCACCCTATTGAGAAGAGCTGTATGTGGGGAGTCTCCCTACACATGAGAGTTGTACTCCACACAGGGGCGGATAAAACCTCTGTATAGAGTCAACAATTGTGCAGGGGTAAAGAAGGAACGGAGTCGGCTTAGCACACCTAATCTCTTGGAAGCAGATTTTACAAGAGATGTAATATGACCTTTCCAAGATAAGTCCTGAGTAAATGAAACCCCAAGCATGTTCAAGGATGATGCAGGATTAAGCTGAATATTATTAAACAGTAGTGGGTATACCTGCGGAATATTTTGTCGGGTTGATAGGTGTAAAAACTGAGTCTTTGAAGCATTAAAAACAACCAGATTATTTTTACCCCAGTCAGAGATACGAACCAAGTCAGACATTAGGTGTGCCATAGCCTCATCCCTTGTTTGTTGAAGTAACTGCTGAGATGGACGTTGCAGGAACCGAATGGATAGGTGAAGGGTGGAGTCATCAGCATATGAGTGGATAGGGTTAGATGTACAGCTTAGAAGGTCATTGATGAATAAAAGGAAGAGAGTTGGTAATAGGACAGAGCCCTAAGGAACACCACTGTTGATAGATCTAGGAGAAGAACGATGGCCGTCTACAACAGCGGCTATAGAACGACCAGAAAGGAAGCTAGAGATGAAGGCACAGATAGAAGGATAGAAACCGTAAGAGGGCAGTTTGGAAATTAAAGATTTATGCCAGACTCGATCGAAAGCCTTTGAGATGTCAAGTGCAATGGCAAAGCTTTCGCCAAAGTCCCGAAAGGAGGATGACCAGGAGTCTGAAAGGTAGGTGAGAAGATCGCCAGTGGAGCGTCCCTGGCGGAACCCATACTGACGATCAGAAAGAAGGTTGTGATAGGAAAGATGCTTTAAAATTTTTCTATTAAGAACTGACTTGAAAACTTTTGAGATACAGGATGTTAAAGCAATTGGACGATAGTTAGAGGGTTGGGAATGGTCACCCTTCTTTGGGACTGGCTGAATGAGAGCAAACTTCCAGCAAGAAGGAAAGGTATGAGTTGACAGACAAAGGCGAAAGAGTTTGCCTAGGCAGGGTGTAAGCACAGAAGCACAGTTCTTGAGAACAACAGGAGGGACTCCATCAGGCCCATATGCCTTGTTAGTATTGAGGCCAGTGATGGCAGAAAATACATCAGCTGAAGAAATTTTAATGTCAGCCATGAGGAAGTCAGAGGGGGGAAGTGATGGAGGAACAGCACCGGAATCGTCTAAGGTGGAATTGGAGGAGAAAGTCTGCACGAAGAGATCTGGTTTATCAGTAGAAGAAATAGCTATGGAGCCATCAGAGTAGAAAAGAGGAGGGAAGGATGATGAAGTAAAGTTGTTAGAAAGGTTTTTGGCAAGGTGCCAGAAGGAGCAGGAAGAATTCGAGTTGGAGAGTTAGAGCATTTAGTATGGAAGAAATTAGTTTTAGCAGAGCGAAGAACAGACTTAGCACGATTCTGGGCAGAAACGTATAAAAGATGTGATTCAGGGGTGGGTTGGCTCTGGTACCTTTTATAGGCCCTCTCCTTGTTGCGGACAGCATTAGAACAAGCGTGATTAAACCAAGGCTTTCTTGCATTAGTCCGAGGATATGAGAAAGGAATGTATGCTTCCATGCCTGAGAGAATAACCTCCGTAATGCGCAAGGCACACCCAGATGGCTCCCGGCCATGGAAGCAATAATCATTCCACGGAAAATCAAAGAAATACTGCCTGAGGGCCTCCCAATCTGCAGCTCTAAAATGCCACAGACGTCGTTTCTTTGGAGGGTCCACCGGCCGTACCGGAGCGATAGGACAGGTTAAAGTGATAAGGTTGTGATCGGAGGAGCCCAACGGAGAGAAAAGATTAACAGTGTAAGCAGAAGGATTAGTAGTAAGGAAGAGGTCAAGTATGTTGGAGCTCTCTCCAAGGCAGTCAGGGATACGGGTAGGGTGCTGTACAAGCTGCTCTAGGTCATTAAGGATAGAAAAGGTGTAAGCTAGTTCACCAGGTGGATCAGTGAAAGGAGAGGAGAGCCAAAGGTGGTGGTGAACATTGAAATCTCCTAGAATGGAGATTTCAGAGAAAGGAGAAATGGACAGAATGTGTTCCATCGTAGAAGTAAGATAGTCAAAGAATTTTTGATAGTCAGTAGAATTAGGAGATAAGTAAACAGCGCAGATATATTTAGTCAGAGAATGACAGGAAAGCCGAAGCCAGAGTGTAGAGAATTCAGAAGAATCGAGTTCAGGAACACGAGAACAAGATAGGTCGTTGCGTACATATACGCAACATCCACCTTTGGCTTTGAAATGAGTATAGAGAAAGTAGGAGGATACAGAAACGGGTTTTCTGTCAGTTGCCTCAGACAGCTGAGTCTCAGTTAGAAAAAGAAGGTGAGGTTTAGAGGATAGGTGGTGCTCAACAGAGCGAAAGTTAGAGGAAAGGCCGCGAATGTTGCAGAAATGAAGAAGAAGAGAGTCAGACAGTGGTTCCAGGCAGCTCAAGTCGTCACCGGGAGAGGGGCGGAAGGTTAGGAATTTATGACAATAGTGTAGTGGAAGACCCATGAGAGACCCACCTAGCTAGTATTAAAATGCATAAGTGATGGAAGGCAAAATAGCAATCGTTTAAAAAAAAAAGTAAGTGAAAAGAACGAAAACAAAAATAAATGACAAAAGGAAAACTTAGCATAGAACTGACCAAGCAATTAATTCATCAGCATCAGCTGGTATCACAATGATTTTAAAATATCCCTGCACATCAAATGATCCTCCCATACCTGCAAATTTAGTTAAAATTTGCATACAATTCAAGCTCATGGATGGTGTTCTAGATGGATTCGGTGCACATGGGCGCCGCGTGACTCCGTCCCATTAGTTACATGCAATGATTCCCTTTCAGATCAGTGGTCACGGCATAATTACTCCTGTCTTGTCTGTCCACCCGTCACCTGTCGCGTTTCTCCCAGACGTCTCCTGATGATAAAGAGTTGAGCGTCTAGGATCATGTTTGTGTGACGGAAACAAGGTAATTAAGATGCTGTAGCCTGAAAATTCCCATCTTATTTATGATACATAGTTCAGTGAGAGCTTCCTTTTGTTTCACCAATGAAGTGATGATATGTAATCAGATACTATACTGATCCACTTCGCGTAAAAACAGATATCGTGCTAGTTGAACTGCGGGATATGCAGACGGATTAGTCAGTTTCAGTTCATGGTAATGTTATCGGGTGAAGAGTAAGACAGACACAGGGAATTTTGATAAGGGAATCAGTATCATGAACAGTAAGGCATTAGAATAAAGGTATATTATATGTAAGGTGTACCTCTTGTTGCATAAAAGTTTTGTTTGAAACCTGGGAGGCCTTAAAAGTTCTTAACCTCCCCAGTCCAAAGTCGCAATTTTGTAGTTTATTCATACTACATCCAGACGATTTTATTCAACTTTGGAAACTTCTGCACAGGTTTACGAAAACTTAACCCCTCTAGTTTGAAGTCGATAACAAGCCCAGTAAAAGCGTCTGAGGGTAGCAAGAATGAAACATATAAGAGATGCTCAAATGTAAACTACGATAAGCTCAGGATTGGAAAGGAAAATTAAAGGAACCGTACCAGGTAGAAGTATATGACAAGAGCTTCTTGGATAGATTTAAAGACGAAAAGATATACTGTAGTCGTCCTTTCACTACGATGTCGCCTTTTTCCTTTCGCTCTTTCTATCCCCAAACGATTTTATTCAGCATCTGGGACATCTCTCGCATCAACGGTGGGAAGGATGTTTTAAAAAGACATCACCATATTGAAAAGATTAATAAATACTTTGTCACACCATTATTACACACAATGGTCTCTTAGTACCTTAAAAAATAAGTCTGATGGTAGCAAAAACAAAGACTGAAAGCACATCACTGCACTGACTGGCTTAGAGCATAACACTATAAAGGTTTCCATTGGGACAACACTGAGGAGGATGGGGAGGAAAATGAGTCCTGAAGCGTGTCCCGACCTTGATATCCAGTTCTGTCTGTCTGTTTGTCTGTCTGTCTGTCTCTCTCTCTCTCTCTCTCTCTCTCTCTCTCTCTCTTTCTCTCTCTCCCTCAACAATTAGGCTACATCATAATATCGTTTTTCAGATGTGTTTCTTCGACATAATTTGGGTGGTTTATGCGAAAAAGAAAAGCAAATACATCAATAAAGAATCATCTCCCTTACTAATAGAGTCAACATCCCCTAAGACGTGAATGACGGGGGGGGTCTAGTCACTGAGAGCCACCTAAGGCCACTGGGAAAGACAAAGTTAGGTCAGGTTAGGTTGGGTGGCTCTCGGTGGTCCTCGGTGAAAAGCCTGGCCACTTGAATGATGAGAAAATGGGTGTGTGACTCTCTCTTTGTTTTTAATCTTTCTTTTCTTTTTTCTTCTTTCTTTCTTTTCTGCTTCTCTTTGTGGATCCCTCCCATTCAGGACCTTTGTGAGAAAGAGGTTGAAGAAGACAAGGAAGACGATGACAATGATTCTGACGATGATTATTGCTCATGGCAGTGATGATGATGATGATGATGATGATGACGATGATGATAATGATGATGAGTATGACTATGATTATGACGATGATATTCATTACAATGACCATTTTGACGACGACAACGATGATGATGATGACAATAATCCACAGAATTGTTCTGAATATTAACTCCAGTACGCTAATGACTTACTAATAATTTCTTGCTACCCCACCTCTATATTCCTAACCTTAGAGATGACCTTTCAAATTAATGATGCTTGGAACAATCTCAATTCATCCTTTTGGTACAATTAAGACTTTTTGACAGATTTCTTTCTATAGTCAGGCAATTTTATTCGGCTTAGGAAAAATGCCCAAGCCTGAATTCTAGTCGGTTAAAGAACCTCCCTAACACCTCCTCCTAAGCGACTTGTTTTGGTTATTACACTCAGCGGTTAATGAAGCTCCCTAACACCTTTTCCTAAGCGACTTGTTTTGCTTACTACACCTTACTGTCCTTTTCTGTGTTACTTAAATCCTTCTAGCATCATCATACACTGCATCTATACCGTACAAAAAGATATTAACCAGCCATATCCAAAAATAAATCGCTAAGGAAAAGGTTTTAGGGAGCTTCCTTAACTGACGAGAAATAAGGTCTTGAAAGTTGGGTTGAAACAGGGATGTGTCATGTCTCCATGGTTGTTCAATCTGTACATGGATGGGGTAATAAAAGAGGTACAAGGTAGGGTAGTGGATGTTGGAGTGGCCCTGGTGAGAGAGGATAGTGTTTGGAAACTCCCTGTACTGTTGTTTGCAGATGATACCGTGTTGTTGAGTGAAGACGAAGGGGAGCTGCAAGGCTTGGTGGATGAGTTTGAGAGAGTGTGTAAGAAACGGAATCTAAAGGTGAATGTAGGGAAGAGTAAAGTGATGGTCTTTGAGAGAGGTGAAGTCAGTGAATGTACAGCGAGGTTGGATGGTGTGGAATTAGAAAATGTGAGTACGTTTAAGTACTCGGGTAGTGTGATGAGTAAGGATGGAGGTTTGGAGGGTGAAGTGCTTGAAAGGGTACAGCAGGGAAGAAAGGTTGCTGGTTCTTTGAAAGCAGTGATAAGAAACAGGGAAGTGAGCAAGGAAGTGAAAAAGTTACTACATGACAGTATTGTGATACCAACTCTAACGTAAGGAAGTGAAGCTTGGACGTTGTTGGAAGGACACAAGTCAAGAGTGAGAGCCGTGGAAATGAGTTATTTAAGAGGAGCCTGTGGAGTCACATGGAGAGACAGGCTGACGAATGAGGATATAAAGGAGCGTTGTGGTGTTGATGTGGATGTGATAGGAAGCGTTATGAGGAACACACTGAGGTGGTTTGGCCATGTGGAGAGGATGGAGGGTGAAAGACTGACGAAGAGAGTGTATGTGAGTGAGGTGGAGGGGGAAAGAGGGAGGGGGAGGCCGAGGATGAGATGGAGAGATGGGGTGGAGAGGTATATGAGAGAGGGGGGGTGTGAGTTGGGAGCAGGAGAGTGAAATGGCGGGGGACAGGGCGACTTGGAGGCGATTTGTTTGTGGCCACCCCAAACGGGATTGAGGCGTCTGGCAATAGATAGATAGATAGACTGATGGGTCCGTATTCGCGCTGGTTAAGGAATCTCCCAAACATCTCCTCCTTGGCGATTTATTTTTGGATGTTGCTAGTTAATAGCAGTTTGTATGTTAGTCATGCAGAGTATGGTGGTATTTGAATGATTTAAATGGAACAGAAGATAACAGGGAGTAAAAGCAAAATAAATCGCTTAGGAAGAGGTGTTAGGGAGCTTCCTCAACTGACAAGAGCCTAGGAGTTAACTACCTTATGCTGAGTATGGTGGTATTGGAATGACTTAAATGACACAGAAGAAGATAGTGAGGAGCAATAAGCAAAATAAAGTGCTTAGACAAAATAAATCACTTAGAAGAGATGTTAGGGGGCTTCGACAGACGAGAGCCTAGGAGTTAACTTCACTCCATTAACGTACATATTTTATTCTTGCTATCCTTGACAGTTAGTTTTGTAGAGACTTTCAGAAATTAATAGGTTAGATGTTGCATCTTTCACACAAGAGTTATCCCCTAACATTTATAAAGTCGTGTGGAGTTAGCAGGGATAACTGTAACAAGAGAAAACTTTGCTCGATGTCATAGGATACCAGGGCCAGTATCCTCGTCTGTTAAGGACGCTCCCTAACACCCCTTTCTAAGCGATTTATTCTGTTAATCCTTACTCTCCCCTTCTGTGTTTTAACCACTCAAATACCACCTCAGCATAAATAACATACAAATTGATATTAACCAGCTGTATCCCAAAATAAATCGCTAAGGAAGAGGTGTTAGGAAGCTTCCTTAATCGTGAATAATACCGACCCAGAACTAAATCATCCACGGTAGAGAAATACTGTTTTGTGCTGAGCAGCTGGGACTGACATTTTCAAGTAAAAGAAGTTTTTTTTTACACTCTGTCGGTTTACACGCATTTTCTCAATCAATATTCTTTCTTCTGCCAGCCAACCACACGCATATCACCACCAGGCATAAAAAACACACACACACAAAACAAAACAAAACAAAGCGAAACAAGACAAAGTAAACAAAAAACAAGGCAGACTATAACAGCCAATTCCATGATAACTCTTGCACGGTGTAGAAGACCAAGGATGGGATAGTGTAGTCATGTGCAATTAAGGACAAGAGCTGACCTATCTCACTGCGCATACGTCACCAATAAGGCATGTCCACCACTTTCCTCTCTAACACATCATATTATCAAAGAATCACATATGGGCAGAGAAACATACTTGATCTGTCTTTGCATAACCAGTATAAGCCAGCGGAAGAAATTGAGATGTAGAGGTGGTGAACTGTTAAGAGAAATTTTGTTTCCCCTTGTAGAGTCGGCATCAAAAGTTCTGTCGCCTGTCTTGCTTTCCTTTCTCCACGAGCTGGGAAAATCAGTGTGGTGAATCAGCAGCAACCAAAATTGATGACTTTTTTTTTTTTTTTAACCATAGATCACCAGTGTGGGTTGCTATAGACTCACCACACTGATTTTCAAAGTTCGTTGAATAAGAAGCAGGAGGGGAGACAGTATTTTTGCTGGCGACTGTACATTTGAGGGTATAAGATCGGCCTGTCCTCCTTTGTAACATTACCAGCTTGAAATCCCTTCAGTCACTTGACAGCAATCGAGCCTGTAAGCATAGCAGCTCAGTCACACAATTTATGACGCCTAATCCACTTCAGTACACCCATTTTTTAATTCTTGCTTTCGCCAGACGATTTCAGTCGGATTATGAGAGGATTTTAAAGGTGGAGAAGTGAAATACAGTCTCTCTTAATCCCTTCACTAAGGAGACGCATATCCTGAGCTGAATAAAAAATGCAGACGTTGCAATACCCAAGGCTTAATATTCTCACAAGTGCCAAGAAAGCCGTACACAATGAAGACTCCAGGGTGTTGGTGGTGATCAAGAAGATAGATAAATAGGGTAGTCTGCTGTCTAAATGAACGGGATTTCAGTTCAGCCTACAATGTAATTATCTTTCACAGGACGCAAAGACACCTGCTCAAACAGTTAATCTGATCCTGAATCATCCCTAGCATAAGATTAATATGGCCGGTAGGTGTGTGGCGTAGAAGTAATGCTGAATTGCAGGGAACGGTCTGTCGTGCAAAGAAAAGGTACCTAGTTTCAAAAAGTGACATACTCCCTTCGTTAAGATATGTCTCGAAATGATATTAAGGGAAAAATTAGACGCTAGCAACTGAAACGATAATTTTAAATGCTTTTTATTTGTAAAGGTTAATGCAGTGTCTCTAGCTCCTCTGTGTAATGCTTGTCCTAAGCTGAGTAAAATTACATGACAATGGCGAGAATAAAGTAATGAAGGTGATTATTTCAATTAATAATGTGACTGGATACTAATCTGTGTACAGTATAACACACACACACACACACACAC
Source organism: Coenobita brevimanus (assembly GCF_032717465.1). Classification (NCBI taxonomy): domain Eukaryota; kingdom Metazoa; phylum Arthropoda; class Malacostraca; order Decapoda; family Coenobitidae; genus Coenobita; species Coenobita brevimanus. The sequence continues at coordinate 3,968,934 of NC_137018.1, read as the reverse complement.
ACACACACACACACACACACACACACACACACACAATATACCGTTTAGAGAGAGAGAGAGAGAGAGCGGTGTTGTCACCAGTGTAAAGGAAGAAGGAAATAAATACAGACGGGAATAAAAACAAAAAACGAAATGAAGAAAATATGAAAACAAAGATTAAAAATAAAAGGAAGCGGGTAAATGGAAATCAAGAAGAAAAAATGACACAGCGATTATAGAAGAATGAAAAGAAGAAATCGGAAAGGAATAAGTGGTGGTTTAGTGGGCTGCGAATCTCCAACCATATGAAGTTAGCAAGGGTATCAGTCTGAGTGGTGGCTGAGTGTTCTGCTGCTCAGGGATTAACAACTGGTCACTCGGCTTGAATATCGGAACTGCATAACCTATCCCTGGAGGTTTTCCTCCGAAACTAAGCGTATTTGTGGACTGGATGATGGATGGATGGATCAAAATGAAATAGCATAGTGTGCAAATGTACTAAAAATTATACAGATGTGAAAAAGGTAGGTCCAGTAAAGATAAGAAGGAAAAAAGGAATAAAGAAAAGAAGAAGGACTAAGATCAGGAACAAAGTTAGTGGAAATATTATGAAACGGAAAACTGAAACGTTATAAAAGAAGAAAAATAAAGGAAAATATTAGTAACAAAAAATATATATGTTAATAGAGGAGGAAAATGAGAATAAGGGTAAAGTAGAAAAAGCGTAGTAATGTAGAATATAAGGAGGAAAGGAAATATAAAGAACTCAGAAAAACGTAGTTCAAATATTATGTCTGGGAAAAGCAATAAAAAATAGGAACGTGGAAACAGGAGTAAAAATTAAAGAATACTCTGAGAATAATAATAATAATAATAAAATGAGAACGACTGAAAAAGAAGGGAAGGAAAAATTTGGATGGGAAAAGAATCATCATCATCACCATCCGGACCTCCTTTCCCACCCTATGGCAGGGTGAGGAGTAGCAATGTCCAGACAGCTCAAAATTGCCCAGTCCAATGGGCCACGCTTCCATTCACTCATCATTCAAGCCCCCGGAATCCTGGCTCTATTGGATACACCAAAAACATTCATCATGTTCTGTAGCTTCAAGTAATCGTATCCGATAGAGTCAATTCAGACGCTGCCATGTTAAAAAGGGGTGCCAAAATCCCTGACCATGCACTTCTCACAACATTCATCCAGTCAGCTCGATCTCCTGTCAGTTCCCTAGCCTCACCAACTTCCAAACCTCTCTTCCCCACACATTCATCCATCATATCTCTCCACTTTCTCCTTGGCCTGCCTCGCCTCCTCCCTTCTTCAAGTTCGCACAGGTTTACCTTTTTCACCACTCTATTGTTATCCATTCTCTCCACATGACCATACCAACTCAGCACACACTCTTCGATTCTGGTGTCCACCGATTTCCTCACTCCACATCTTTCACGAATCAAATTATTTCGTATCCTATCCACCCTCTGTACTCCACATACATTCCTCAGCAGTCCCATCTCCACTGCTCTTACTCTTGACTTCTCATTTTCATTCCACACCATAGTCTCACACCCATATGTTAAAGTTGGCACTAACACTCCTTCATGTAATCCTCGTACAGCTGCAACACTCAAGCCTTTGTTTCTTATCAAGGCCTTCATTGCACCAGCTACTTTTCTTCCTTGTGTCATTCTACTTTCAACTTCTTTTGCACATTTCCCTATCTTTTCTATCACTGTACCCAGGTATTTGAACTCTCTCACCAATTCCAGTCTCTCCATTCACTGTTACATTGCACTGGGCGTCACCTTCTTTCTCAATAACAAGCACTTTACTCTTTTATACATTTACTCTCAAGGCATGACGCTTACAGACATCAGCAAAACTCTGCATTAGCCTACCAAGTTCTTGGGAAAGAAAACTCAGAAAATGATAATGGAAGAAAAATGGAATATAAGAGAAAAAAAATATCGAATTAGAGAATAAATAACAAATGAAGAAAAAGTCTAGGGAGGAGAAAATAAAGAGCAATGTAAGCGAGAAAACAAATCTAACAATAAAAGCGGGGAAAACCGGGAAACAGAAAGAACAGAATAAAAAAAAAAAAGTGAACATATGGGTCGGGTGGCGGGCGCGAGGGTGAGTTATGGGACAAAGCTGCATGAACGAAAAAATGTTACTCTGGCTGTGTTTTACATTCTGGAACACAGGACAAAGAATTCTGAGATACTCTGTTTCGTATTCTGAAAAAAAAAAAAAGGAAACAAAAAAAGAAAGAAAAAAATAGAAGCAAAGATCTGTTCTATTTCCAAGGCCTTGTTATTTTTTAGATCATCACTCACGAAATTATAATATGCCATTAAACCGAAATTTCAGTTACTCAGACTTAATGGAGGCACTAATGCAGGGAAATACTGCTAAGGCCAAATTTCATAAAGCCAACGAGTAGCATTATTTTGACTGCCTACAGTCAGAAACTTGTAGATGTCACACGATTTGCTTAGAAACCAAGAATTACTTAAATTCTCCTTAGCTGCTGGACAGACTACCATTGTAAAGAATCCAAAAGTTCTAAAAACGGTGAGCAGGACTCTGAGGTAGAAGGAACACAGGGTATTACTTCAACTAGTCAGATTTAACAGCTTGACATAACATTGAAAACCGGCATTATAAAACCGGTACAGTGGTCCTAGATAGATGTGGATTCATGAGGGGCTTCAATAGAATGAGACACCGTGCATGTAAATATCCTTAGCGAGCTAAAATCAAGTACTGTACGGGTCTTCGCTAAAGCATCTTGTGTGTGAAAATCCTTAGAGGGCTAAAATGAAGCACTATACGGGTCTCCCATTTAGCGAAGCACTTTGCATGAGACAATCCAGGGACGTAATTGATCGAGCCGCTCTCCTAAAGATGCTCACTCATCTAAAAATGACTGAAGTCTCATCGCGAGTAATGAAAACAACCGAAAACCCTGAACTGGAGCTGATACTGGAACCTGCTTTATAAGATAATGATCCAAAACAGATAATAGCTTTGAGTAACCGATTCGCAACCAGACGGAGAAAGGACGAAGAAAATAAAGAAGAGGATGAAAATAATTCAGTAAATATGGAGGGCTACAATGGCAAAGGTTAACAATCAATATAACTATCAAGGAGGAAGTTAGAAGAGACCTTTGCCTTATAGTGTATGGAAATAAGGCTAATGATAATATTGTTAATAAAAGGAGTAATAGTACTGACGAACCTAAATCCCGATGACAACATTTCTTCCATGTAAAAAATTATGAAAGACGCACATCATGAATGAATTGCAATTAATCACACAAAGCACAGTTAACACCTTCACTGCGAGTAGGAAAAATACAAACTTGCACCGTAGAGAACACGTACTGGGCGTTTTAATCCCTTCATTATGTCTCCTGAAGTTGAATATAATCGCTGTAAGCAATAAGAATGATTATGAATAATCACAGTGAAAGGATTCAATGAATAAAACATTGATGGGAAACGTGATGAGCAGATAATGAACCTCCCAGTAAAATAATATACCGGACAAACGCGACAGAGGAATGTCCACATGTAAAAGTTACTTATTCGGGGAAAATAAATTCTGCCCAACGCGTACCTTAGAACAGCGAGTCATGCTGAAACAGTTCTATAAATCCGCAGTAATTCCACGTCTGAGTATAATTCTTTCATCTGAACACTGTACGGCACTGCATTATCAAAAATACAATCACTGTACTCACCACATCCTGGTGTGGAGCTGACAAAACGAATTGCATCATCCTAGATCATTTAAGCTTGGAGAACATCATCATCAACAGTGAAAACTCAGGCCACAGACAGTACGTGTTTCTCATGCTTACGAGGTTTACTAAAGCTGGTGAAAAAAAGATTGCAAAGAACTATATACTTTGCATAAAGCTGAGTAGCCGTTAAGTTGACGAAATTTTAACCGTGCCATCTGTAGTCGGTAATTGGAACCACCAAGGGTAAGAGAACATGAGAGGGGAAACTGGCTTATTCCACATTTTACACAAGTAGCCCAGAAACAGACTTAATTCTCTTGCTGGTGCATTGTGTGGCATAAATGATGCATACAATTTATTTAAGGTACAGCAATATTAGAATCACTTCTTTTACTCTATGGCATGTTACCCTACTATTAGGTGACTCACGTATCAGTTGAGGCAGATTATATTATGACTCAGCACCTGTCCAGAAGGTCTAATTATAACATGGACAGGTAGCTCTAATGCTTGGTTAACTGATAGCTTATGTAACTGAATTCATCCGTGTTTGCCAAGTTACTCGCATGCACTTAACACGGCTTGACTCTCCTCAAATGGGTTTTAGAGAATTCACTTGTGACATCTTGTTATTGGTGACATTACTGTGTTCAGCCAATTTCCATTATATACTACACTCTAACTTCATAGCTTAATAATATGAGACACTTAATAGCAAACATCAGTATCCAGGAGCTTCAGTAGACCCAGCCTGTAGGCCTATGAGCAACCAGAGAGGAGATACGGCCTGTGTTTAATAATTCTTCTACCTTATTTAAGCTTTTCTGATCTTGAACTAAACGCTCGTGACACCTAAGCTTAAAAGACCGAATGAAAGATCATTGTTCAAGGCAGTATTATTTTGGTGCTGAACGTTCATTTGCCTTCCTTTGCAATATGTCAACGTAGGATTACCAGTTTTCCCCTCACACACACACACACACACACACACACACACACACACACACACACACACACACACACACACACACACACACACACACACACAATACCACGAACACATCTACATAACAAGCATGATTTCATTCAGCTTAAAAAAAATCTTCGATATTCAAATCATCCTCAGTCCGCTAACCCACCATATCTTCTACTACAGCTTTCCTGACTCGTACGAAGTTAAGTATACGAGTGAATCAAACCAAAGGGACTAAATTCATGTCTCCCGTGCCAATGGAAACAACCCTTTATAAGATGGACCTCTGGGAACGCGAGATTATCCCCGTAATTCGCCAATCCATCATTATCTTGCAAATCGAGATGAGATTATCCTGACCAGGGGATCACAGGGTCCGACAGCTGAGTGATGAGGCTATGAGGAAGACTAACCTGAGGAACCCCCACCTACCTCGCCTTTTCCTTCTCCCTCTCTCTCTCTCTCTCTCTCTCTCTTGTGTGTGTGTGTGTTATCCTTTTCCTTTCTCCTTTTCATCCCCTCCCCTTCCTTTCTCTCTTTCATTCCTATTTCCTCCTCTTTTCTCTCCGCTCTTCACTTTGTCTCCTCTATCCCCCCTCCCAATCTCTCACTCTCTCTTTCCTTCTCCTTCCCTCTTCCCCACCCGTCTTCTCTCCCTCTTCCTCTTATTGTATTCCACCCCCCTCTTTCCCCTCTCCCTTCCCCTCTTTCTATTCCCCCTCCCTACTCCCCCCCGCCCATCCCGTCTGTCTCCATTATCCCCTTCCCTTTTTTTTTCCTTCCTTTCCCTCGCACTTTCTTCCGCATTCCACCTTCATTTCTTCCCCTTCTCTCTCCTTCTTTCACCGGATTCTCTTTCACCCCTCTCCTCTCCCCTTCTCTCCTCCCTCCCCCTCTCTTTACTCCCCCCTCGCCAATCTCTCCTTTTGCAAACGTCTGGGCGGGATTCTCCTTCACATTAAATTACCATTGATGTAGAGCTTGTATTGTCTTTCCATTACTAAATATATTATCTTTTAAAACTGAATTAATAAACTCACCTGTACTGTAGAAACCAGCTCAAATATGACTTGATATTTTGATAATGAAATAATTAGTACACAATCCTTATAAAAAATGGATACTAATATTAAACTTCTTTTCGTTTTGTCAGATATTCAACATACCATCCCTTTTAGGAGCTACGTTTACCTCTTGATTTGCTTATGCACTGTGTCTGAGTCTCAAACCCGAAATTTGGTCGACATTTATTGTGGACGTCAGTATTATGCCATTTCCTATCCTTGCATTTCTTTACAACGCGCCTGTATGCAACAATGACTCTCACATGCACCTCTCACGCTTCAAACACTCCTTGCTGATTCGTACCTGACCAACATGGAAAAGGGTTAATTCTGGCCATCACTCTCTCACCAAGGAGAACGCTCAGTCCTGCGGTGGATCTGATAAGGACAGAGACAGATCGTTTTTAAAAACTGTCTCTTCTTTAATTCGCTTTGTAGAATATAGTCTGTGTACTCTCCTGTGGAAAATGCCGCAGACTTTCCATATTTTACATGAACTGATGCATTAGGAATATTCTCAGTCTCGGATATGGGCATCTACTTGGGGAATCTCTATCTCAGGAGGAACAATTTGATGATCGCCTTATCATATTATTGTTCCTTATGTTCTCAGTGTGTTTGTTTTCACCTTACTGTACATACATAATTATTTACTTAACATTTATTAATCTCATATGTGACTCAAGCTAACATTGTCCATTGTGTTTTTCTCTCTGTTTTTAGGATTAGACCTGTTGTTAGGCTTCCTGCTTCCAACAAATTACATCAGATAATGAAATCAAGCTGCGTGTGTGTGTGTGTGTGTGTGTGTGTGTGTGTGTGTGTGTGTGTGTGTGTGTGTGTGTGTGTGTGTGTGTGTGTGTGTGTGTGTGTGTGTGTGTAATAATAATAATAATAATAATAATAATAATAATAAATACTTATAACTACCACCACCACTAGTACCAATACTACTACTACTACTACTACTACTACTACTACTTCTACTAGTAATAACAACAATAATGATACCTAAAACACCGTAAAATTTTCCAAGGACAATTTTGATAAAGAAATGCTTTCCTCAGCCAATGTGTACTAGAAGTCGAACCATAAAGGGACCTTGAGGTCATGGTCACTGATCTTGTGCATGACACTTTAGGTCATCACAGTCTATAAGTCCACAAAGTTTGGTGGCTCTAGCTTTAATTCTGCATGGAAAATTAGGTTACATCTGGAATATCCGGAAAAGTCCCAGTTTTTACCCTAGTTGATCTCAGAGAATAATCAACCGATTGAATCCATATTATGTCCTGCACTGTGTCCGCCTCAAGGCTATATTGTAATAAAATTTAAACCTCCTAACTTAAGCGGTTCTTGAGACAGCGTGGCTGACTCACCTTTCTGTGTTCCGGATAACATTCAGAGATCCGATTGACGGATTGCCAGTATATTTGGCCAAAAGAAGCTGAAAACTGTCCGACTAAGCTGACAAAGTTCGAAGGATCTAGGCCAAAAAGCCTTTGACATATCGCAATTTTAAAATAAGTAATAATAATAATAATAATAATAATGATAATAGTAATAATAAATTAAATAATAATAATAATAATAATAATAATAATAATATATTGACAAAAACAAGAAAACTCCTCACAAGGATGTGGTAAGTTTTACTAATAATAAAAGAGAACAGTAGATCCTGGTATTAGTTGGTGAGCCATGTATCTGCCGGTGCTCCTCGAACAAATATATACGGATATTATTCCTAGGAAGATTAATGTCGGGTGGTCCTGACGTGTGTGTAATTGCTCACCGCTAATTAGCAACTTTTCTCCCAAGACGTGATTTCTTTCCCCTGTTTGGTTGTTGGATTAGAGTGATGATACTTGTAGCGCTATGTACCTTATGACCATAATATTTTAGAGGACTTTGGAGATGTCTGGAAACCTGTCACCCCACCTTCTCTTCCTCAGTGGACATGGCATATTGTATACTTAATCCTGCAAGTGCTGGAGAGGGCGGCCATCACGTGGCGGCACCGATGTAACTGGATGGCTTGACTACCAGGATATACTAGCGTCTTTCAGTTCCTTTCCTACCACCCCAAAGGAGGATGGCGGGCTGCAGGAGGTGAATAATTTCAGCCTGCAGTCCACTTGGTTCATATTGCAGATGAACCTGTGGCTACAACAACAACAACAACTACTACTACTACTACTACCACCAGTCCCGTTGCATCCCCATATCCCTTTCTCCTCCTTTTCCGTCCATACCACTCCCTCCCTCTCTTTCCTTCCCATCGTAGTGTATATAAAGGATATGTTCTGTCTATTGTGTCTGCTTAGGATGCAAGTAGGGTTAAGATTGTTGTACTGCATACAAATGTAATCCATCCATCCATCATCCAACCTTACGTTGCCCCATGAGGAGCGTAGAAGTCCGGGGCTAGGCAGATGGTCCTGACATTTAAGATGAGAGTGACAAGCCTCACTCATCCCTGAGTGGCATTACATGAGCAATAAACCCCAGTCACCCCTTGGATATAAACCTTCACAGGTTCAATCCGACTGGAGCACAATAATTACCCACTAAACCACCAGGCGCCAAAATTTGGTTATATGGTTACCACCCAGCGTTGTAAATGGTTTCCTGGTGTACAGGAAACCATTTGGCTTGTCACTCAGTGTAGAGTCACCCACAGGCAGAAGGGAGAGGAAAGAATGAAGGAATGAAAGACAGAAGAGGGAGTGTAAAGTCACCCGAAGGCAGAAGGAAGAGAAAAGAATGAAGGAAAAAAAGACAGAAGAAGATAGAAGGAAATAAGGATGGAGGAGAGGACGGGGCAGACACCCGAGAGCCTTGTAATATAATAACAAGTAAAATTCTTCCATACAGTAAATCCACACCACAGTCATGTCAATTTTCACGATTATTTGTTGGATAACTATTACTTTTTTTTTTCTTTTCGAATGGGTCTCATCAGAATTCTCTCTCTCTCTCTCTCTCTCTCTCTCTCTCTCTCTCTCTCATTTTCCCCCTCTCTTTTCCCTCTTTCCTCCCTCAGTATACTAGGCGATCTGGAAACCTCCTCCTTCCTCCCCTTATTCCTTGGTACGTCCTTGAATTTAGATTTAATGATTAAGTAACTGATATATCACTTTCTCGTTCATTTATCGTCATCTAGGTTACATTTAACACTCAGGCTCCTATGACTCATTATCAGATGAATGAAACGGCCGTGCATTACGTGGAGCAGAATACTAGAGTTTGCTTTACAGATGCATTTTGGCTGGATAAGTATTAACCTCTTCAATATAATAATGTACTTAGAGTTTTATCTTGCTACTATCGGGCAGTCATACCCAGCCTCGGAGAGAGAGTTTTATCTTGCTACTATCGAGCAATCCTACTCAGCCTTGGAGAGATTTTTCACGTTGAAGTGGTTCCCTGTCAGTACAGAAGTTCTCTCCTAAGTTGAACACAATCTTCATATGCTAGCTAACGTGAAATAAATAATACCTAACCGTAGTAACATGGTGTATTGCATCTTCTCACCATTTTTCATTTTCCAGTTCCGATGTGTAACTCTGATTGTATTTTTTTTTTTTAAGTTAATAGCTTGTAGGTTCGAATTCGTTTTACTTTGTCCACTTTAGCTTTTCCCAAAACTCTCTTTCACATCCTTGAATGCTGAGCTGTATCAAAAGCTTAACATTAGAATCTGGTGCTAGTCACGAGTAAGTGCTGCGGAAAGGATGTAGAGCAGTAATATTGTATTATTCCGCCAATGAACTACGAGATGTAATTGTACGAGTATTAGGACGAAAGATCGATGAACCGCAGGAACTAGTGAAGCGGTCTTATACGGTATGCATTCATTCATGGATGGATCAATCCTTTACTGCCCCATCAGATTCAGAACCTTGAGAATTTAGGGCTGGGATACTATATCCAGATATTCAAAGCAAAACTAACCGGTCACTCTTCCTTGAGTGGCATCATTTGAATAAGAAACCGTAACCTTCCTACAGATGCAAATCCTTGTCACATTAGGTTGGAGCGCTGTAACCCACTAAACCACCGAGCGTTATTGATTTAGTGATTACCACTCAGTGTTGCAGACTGTTTCCTTGGTTGGTTCATTACTGTGTCTCTAGTGCAGTTGCTGAGCTACTCCTATGACAGCTGACGAACTTAGGTTTCAGTTTCAGTATTACTTCAACATCATATGCCATTAACATTATCATGGTCACTTGATATTTAGTTTCTGTCGACCGTTTAGAACACTAGTCAGATATTGATGTCATCAGCCTTGGAAGTGTGACTGAATAGTGGACATTACCACCTTTATAAATAATAGGCTTCCGTCGTAAATGTAGCTGCTTTATCAACTGTACATTACATTAAAAAAAAAAAAATCATTAGGTAGGTGGATTAATGGCAGGATAGCTTCGTAGGTCACGACTTATTTCAGACAAATTGCTCTAGATTACTAACATGGTCTGTTTTAAGTAATGATTACACATCAGTCAAAAAGTCAGGTAACTAATACTGGAGACAAACTGGATGATCGCTCATTTATCACGAGGAAAAAATGCGTACCGTTATTATTCATTCATACACACAAACGCACAAAGAGAAGCTTCGATCAGCTATAAGAGGCAGCATTAAAAACTTCATAAGCACGGGCGGCAGGTGCTTGTACCAAATCAACCCACATGACGCCCCATTTTTACCCGTCAGCCAACACGCCGGTACAGCCAGAGGTGGGCTATCATCCCTCCCATAACGCTACATCAGTATCAGGCTGCAGGAGATACGCTTTACAATATTCACCACTCTGTTTATATGATTTGATACCCCGTAACTCAAACAGAGGACGTGTTTGTGTTTTTATACGGTGGTTTTGCGCAATAAGGAACTCTGTTAGTGAAAATGTTAATGAAGGCTTTCTACAGTGCCTAGCTTATACTGTAGTTCCAAACCCCCCCCCCTCCAAGCTCAATGACATCACCTGGAAACAGCAAGAGTAATATATAAAATACGACATCGGACTGAACGGGTTAAATGCATGGGACTTACGTACTGTGTAGAGGGAAAACGTCTGTAATACGTGATCTACATCCTTTAAGTCGGAATAGAACAAGAGCATCTCGAGAAAGGAATACCCCGCCTTGGCATGAGAAATTCAAGTACTTCCGACAGAAAGGAGTATTTTACGTGGCACAGAAAACCCCATGGCACATCCTTAACAATACATTATCATATTACACCTTACCATTGTCCTCTCTATTAGAAATATTATTTTTGTATCGACATGCTTTTCGTCGGTGAGATGCACGAGAATATTGAGGTGTCATGCGCAAAATGGATCACTAAAGGAAGAGATGTTGTGAGATATACAAAGCCATTTAGAATACGACTACATCTCACTGGCACCAAAATTCTTTGCAATAATGAACTATCAGTCTCTCTGGTGACTGCAAAACACAGAACAGCGAGTTCAAATTCTTTTAGTATGAAAACGTTGTTATTTTTTCTTGTTACCATTAGCCAATAAATTGCAACTGACATCATGTGAACATTACCGGAGTTCCCTGATTGCATTTGCTGCAGCGTATTATGTCATCCCTCTCCCTGTCAAGGATCGCACCGTATCTACACTAGGATCAATCTTTAACCACGTCATTACGAGCGTCAGTATTCCATAATATATTCCTTCTAATGTGGTTCAATACAACAGGACAGTAAGGAACCAGCTCGGGCACTTCGCTGACACCAAGATCACATACATCTCACTCCATTAACCCAGGGCAGTTCGGTCTGTGAGTGAATGTACAGGACTATTATATATATATATATATATATATATATATATATATATATATATATATATATATATATATATATATATATATATATATATATATATATATCAGTTACGCTGCCACCTCACTGACTGACCAGCTTAGATAAATTCATAAAGTTGGGTTTCAGCACACTACCTCATCAGTCAACTGGCCTTACTCATTATCGCCCGCTTCCAGCAAGGCGAGGCGATATAGTTTTTGTCAGTGTCTCTCTGCGTGCGTGCGTGCGTGCGTGCGTGTGTGTGTGTGTGTGTGTGTGTGTGTGTGTGTGTGTGTGTGTGTGTGTGTGTGTGTGTGTGTGTGTGTTGCCAAAATATATCGATAAGTTGTGGACGAATTTTCACCAAACCTTCACTAAATAGCAACTATGTGGATGTGCAGAAGCCTATTACATTTGGTGAAGATTTCATAAAAGGCAGCTAAATACCAGTTGCCATGTATTTTTTTAATATCGACTGGCTTTTTGCGAAACGCGGTGACAAAAGTCTGTAGAGTTTTGCGAATTCTCTTCAAAAATGGTTTGTATGTAGCTTGTTATCTTAGCTAACAGCATATTTTGGCGGGAGACTAGCATCCGGCCCCTGCATGCGTTTGCTTCATTTTGATGAAATCGATCAACAAGTCACCATCACTCTACACCAAATGTTAGAGACTAAATAACCACTAATCACCAGCATTTTTTAAGAAGGATATCATTCACATATATGGAATTGCCTAGCTCGGGAACGAATAATTCCATGGTCAGCACTTAGATCATCAAGCACTATACCACCCATGCCTCGTCGGTCTGTCTGTGGTGGTGGTCAGTTTATCCTTGACCACCAATGACATGCCACATTCCCGCTATATTGGTTCCGATACAAGTGGTGCAGTTCCAGTCCACTTGAAGTCACTTTCTAAATCAGCACCAGGAACCCCACCCAGCCACGGAAGCCTGTGCAAGAACCAAATTCATGTATACGAACTCCGGTAATTTCTGAAATGGAGATTCAGATTCATATCAATATCATTTTTGCCTGAATGCAGTTTCGATAGCTGTAAGCATATTTTTCTACTGCTCTGGCCTCTTGTAGAATAGACAGTTGTATATATTAATCGCTATTTATAAATAAAACATCTATTTCGTGTGTGTAGGAATGCCAGCCTATTTCACACCTCCGTTCAGTATTAAAATTGATAAGATCAACGAAAAGAACTGAAATGTACTATTAGATTAAACTTTGTTAGACGTATTTGGCAAACAAGTGCTTCCTGAGCATCGCGATCCCACATGCTATGTGTGAAGCCATGAAGTTGGTAATGCACTTGTAGGTCATCACAGCAGTAGTCACAACGTATCAAGCACACTCGCAAATCTTCACTCAACTCACCTCACCAGCTCACAACCTCAGTCCGATGTCCGATGATGTCTTTCATTTTACTCGTGCTTTCTTCATACGATTTTACTCGTGCTTTCTTCATACGATTTTATTCAACATTTAAAAGAAACTTTTGAACTGGATTGGTTAGATATGGCCTTAAGTAGCCATTTCACACCTAGAGGTCCTTCCTAAAATACATATAATCGTTGGGTAAGCGAGAGAATGGCATGGAAAATACGTTAGTGGAATGAAATGGCAAACCATTACTGCCTCAGTATATTTCTGTGGGGGGGGGGCAATTTCTTAAAATAACCCATCACGTCTGCTTCACAGTTTAATGTCAATCACTTTCCACCCGCATCACATCAACAAGAGTCAATTTCTAACAGAACCTCTTATGCTTCTTTCGGAATAAGAGGGCTAGCCACCAGAGGGTAGTTAATAGCTTTGTATTTATGATGTTTAATATATTAATATGCATAAATGTATAAGTATGTATATATTGTAGCTATCCTTGTTCTGCATTTACTTTTGTTACATGACGGCAGTGTGCCCTGCTTTTATGCAGCCATGATCTTTTAAGTGTAATTAATCAGTTAGTCAGAAACAGAAATGGTGGGGTATTATGCATAACTGTCCCTAAATGTATCTCACACCACTTCACAAAAAACTCTCTTTCTTGTCAGTCTCGCCACTCAAGTAATGTTCACCATGCCTATTCACGTACAGTCGAGGTAAACTCTCTCATGATAGCATCGTCTGATGTATTTTATTCCAGCAAATGTCGTACGGTTTAATTCAGCTAAGTTCAACATTGCCATCTTTCTATCTTGAATGCTCAAATATAGCAAGGTATTAACACAACACTATGCCACTAGTCACGAAGAAGCACAAAGGGAAGGATAAAGAGCCGGAGTATTGTCTTTCTCTGCCACTGAGCTACGAGAAATAAAGTGCTAATTGACAAAAATCTGGGCCTGATTAGAGTAAACGGAGTATACAGTAGTAACCCTCTCATAGTGTCGTCAGCCAGAGAATTTTTTTTTCTTACGTAGAAGCATCCCTAGGAGCAGTCGTGTCCGTCTGTCTCTCACAAGCGATTTTAGGAAAGGAGGGGCGTCACTCTCGTATACTCGTGCTTCAGCGACTTATGCGAACCACACCGAACCACACCACATCACACGACACACCATACCCTCCTCTCACATCACACCAAACCACACCACACATACCACTCTTTCACATTACACCAAACCACACCACAGCGCCCAACACGACACACCATACCACCCTCTAACATCCCACCAAACAAACTCACCCTCCCAAATCACACCACTCAAGAATAACTGAGGGATCCTGAAGCTCCCGCATATAGAGCCTTTGTACTTTTCTTACTCCATTGAACGCTAAACAAATGCACTGAGATGAGAGTGAGTCAGAGAAGCCTGAAGATGCTAACAATTTCCCTTTTCAGTCTGTGGATCCGAGCTAACGAGAATACAGTGTGATAAACTAGTAGCAGCATCTGTTATTGATTTTGTTAGTTTAGGGATATTGTGAGGGAACTGTTGACTTCACTCCGCAGATTCCCACACAGTATTCCACCTCATTTTGCTCTGGAGATACAGGAATAAAAGAATAAAGAAGTTATTGTACAAAAGGGGACAATATTCTTTCCTAAGTTCTTTGTAATATCGACCTAGACAGCATGAGTAATGTACAAGAAAATATTAAAGCACAGCATCCAAAAATTATATGACAAGACAGACTTTACTGATAGGGTCTCCTAGCCTAGGCATTTTTGTCTTGGCCACATGAATGAAGTTTGGGATTAGGCGTGTGACAAGAGACAGTGGGATTTAGAGTAAGGGAGTGCATCAGCTATCTTTCCTTCTAGCTCTGGACTACTGCAAGCCTTATCACAGAAAAGAGGGAAAATAAGGCAGTAGGTGGATACGTACATAGTTTAATGTTCAATTAATGACCCTCACTATTAACTAAAGGGTGTATCAGCAGTCTTCCCTTCTAACTTTGGACTACTGCAAGTTATATCACAGCAAAGGGCGTAACTAAATATAAAACTACGTAGATATATACATTCTCCAAGGCTCAATCATTGGCTCTCAGTTACACGCACTGAGTACCACAAGCCATACATCATTCAACATAACGTAACTGCACCTTAGATTCCAGCCTAACTACCCCCTCTTCCTTGGAAACAACAGCTTCTGTTCGATATGGCGTCAATAACCCTTGTCAGCTAATTTATGCCCTCCCGTAGAGTTGAACTGTGGCTGCGTGTTTACCCTGTGAGGAACCACATATAGGGGAGGGATGCGTGCTTTCTTTGTTGTTAGCTTTGTTCTTGCTGTTATTCTTGGAGAAACTCTTAAATCCTACCATCTCTATCACCAACCGGCCAACCAACACACAGTGCCAGTGTTTACAGTCCGACTTACATACTGCCTCACCATCCACTTCCATCCTTCCACCACTGTGCCCACTCCTCTCCACCCACGCCACTCTTTTTCTGTCTCTCATCACCGAAATTCTTCCAAAGCCCTTCCTCATACAGTTCCCAGTCATACTGAGTCCATTTGTCCCAACCTTTCCTGCCGCCCACCACCATCTTAGGCATCCCACTCAACCCACCCGTTTTTAGATGCAAGAGCACATCTAGCAGCGGCTCTATTCATCAGTCTCTCGTTCACAATTTTCCGATGCAAGGCGATTTACTCCCGTCGACTTTATAGACTTTAGCGAAGCGACACCACACCGCACCACATTAAGGGAAGTAACAGGAGGGTCCTGAAGCTCTCGCGTCTAGCACTTGTGTGTGTGTGTGTGTGTGTGTGTGTGTGTGTGTGTGTGTTCTCTTCCTCACTTTCGACTTGCACCTTTCCGGGCAACCTACAACACTCGCAGCAACAGCATATACTGTACTTCCAACAGCACATTCCGGTAGGGAGGGCGTACCCAAGACTGAAGGAGGAAAGGTGAATATTTACAAAGGAAAAAATCATATGACAGAAAACAATATTGTGATTATGTAAGGATGTTTTCGAATTTTTTGTCAACAATTGGAGTGATCAGGGAGAAAGTGTGTACTATAGTCTATTTGACTGACCTGTACATTTGAGATGTATGGGACAAGTAGGGTGTGTTTGTTTCGCGGCTGCTGATTGGCTGCTGCTGATGTCATTGAAGTAAATGTATTCATGTATTGTAGTGCAACATGCGGACGTAGGTGTCCACCGTAAGTGGATATTATAGTGTAACATGTGGACGTAGGTGTACACCGAGGCTGGGTGCAGTGCAACATGCGGACGTGGGTGTACTCCATGGGTGGATAATGTGCTCCAAATATCACTCATTGTTATATAAAGCTTTATAATCAGGTCTGATTTTCTTTAATAACAGTAAAGTTTAAAAGCAAATTTTGACCTCTCCAGCTTCGGAAATTATTCTATATTTTATCTGGCTGCTTCTATTGAAGGCAGTTTACAAATATAAATATATATGTGTTAAAATAAGAAGTGTAGATTTAAATAATCAGCAACCGCGATTCAAACACACCCTACTTGCCCCATACATCTCAGCTGCACAGGTCAATCAAATAGGGTATAGTAACTTTATGCTTTGTCCGTCGAGTAGTCTCCCCCCCCTCTCTCTCTCTCTCTCTCTCTCTCTCTCTCTCCTAGAACTAAAACAAGATTTCTGAAGCGGCGGTCGCGTGTTGTAATCTGTCGGATTTTTTTGTAGGATGCTTTCTTTGTTTGAGAGAGAGAGAGAGAGAGAGACAAAGAGAGAGACGCGCGCGTACACACACACACACACACACACACACACACACACACACACACACACACACACACACACACACACTTCCACGCACACACAATATCCTGTGTGTGAGTGATTCGCGTAGTGTAAGACCTCAGAAAACTGGTAGGATTCACACTGTAGGTCTTCCCAGTATATATGGCTTCTTACCCAGTTTGGTCAGGATTTATTTTCCTTGTCTGTACAATTTCCTGATTATTCACTATGTATAATTTCCTGATTTTTCACCATGATATTTGACACTGTACCTATTTCACTACCATGACGTATTTCTTATTTTGATCTGATACTCCTAATAAGACACTGTTCATCTTAAGTGGGACATTTCTGGCTGACGGGTTTAGTTAGTTTTCATTGACCACTTTATTAGAGTGAAGGATTTATTATTTTATCTTTACTATCTCCAGACGATTTTGCTTATTCTTCCTATCTCTAGGCGATTTTCCTGATCTATCAGTAACTTTTTGAACTGGAAGGGTTAGATATAGCCTTCATTAACACCCTTCACTGCTAGGTGGTTCTCCGGAGTTGACTCAAACAATATGGTTTACCTTTTTCACCTAAGCCTGGCCCTGATTTCCATCCTTTAGCAGTCTATTTCACGTAACTCAGTGTCAGAGAAAGAAAATAAGTATGGCTCTGTGTCATATTCACAACACTTCCTCGTGGCTAACATTATTTTCTAGTGTTAATTCATTGTTACAACTAGGCATTCATAATGGAGAGATGGCAATTTAAGGCCAAGTTGGAGTAAAAGGAGTATAGTAGCAATACTCCCTTCATTCTGGCGACGCATTTATTCAATTTATAGATAGACAGACGTCAATGGAGTGCAGGAAATGAAGCACTGGGTAACAGAGGTCTTTCCCAACTTATCTAAAACCATATGTTTGGTAGCCAGAATAAAGGAATAAATGCGTCATCAGAATGAAGAGCGTAATGTCTTCCGTCATTCTGGTTGCCTGTCAAGTCGGTTTGGAATTCTTGTCACAGATAAATGTCATCATTTATATTGTGTGTGTGTGTGTGTGTGTGTGTGTGTGTGTGTGTGTGTGTGTGTGTGTGTGTGTGTGTGTGTGTGTGATGTAAGAGTCTTGTATAGGAATACGATGTAAGATTAGGATATATTTAAGAAAGCTGGCTATTACTCTTTCTTTTAATTTACGCAAAAATTCTGTGACGCAAATGGGTTCACAGTCACTGCCACACCTTAAGAATTCATGTGAGGAAGTGCACACACACACACACAAACTCTCTCTCTCTCTCTCTCAGGTAACGTAACACTAAACATTTTTAACGAAACACTGTTAGCTTAATACTGAAGAGGAAAATACTCATAAACGGCAGCAATATGAGCCCAAAACTACTCTCATCTACAAAACAGCTGTCTACCCATGAATAACGCATTTACAAGCCGGTCGCTGCCATACATACAGCTCATACATAGATACATTCTTATATACAAACATACATGGATGCTGTACATATACGCTGAGTTATGCTGATTGTATGTTAGAGGAATTGATCCCAGCTGAGGCAGGGTACAGTTTAAAGATCTGAAACTTATTGCAGCGGTCCTCAACACTCCTTACATCTCCTTTAGCAGATCCAATGACATGTCTTAAAACACCCACTCTGAGTCAGTTACAACAGTTGGAAATGATTTGATCCTAGCATTTCTCAGAGCAGACGGTCAGATATTAGTGCCCAAGTAGTTATATGTGTGGGTATCAGGCGCCATGTATTAATACTTTCGAACTAGAAGGGAAAGATACAACCTTCCCTGACGTCTTCAGCATTAAGGAAAACTCTTAAGTTGAATAATGTGGTGGTAGTAGCTAAAATAAAGAGAAAATTTTGTCCCCGAGCTGAACATATATCTATCTGTCTATCTATCTGTCTATATATATATGTATCCCTAATACTATCATACTGTGCAGGTTATTGTAGGAGAATCAGTAGGGACTTTTATTTACCTCTTCACCAGTTCGGAGCGCCACTAAGTTGAATAAAATTGTGAGGCAAGAGTAGAAATATAATGAACATGCCTTCCTTGAGTAAAAGGTGCTAGAACCCCTGCCAACCCCGTCAGGTCCACATCACCCCACCAGGTTCTGACAGATTATTATACCCACCCACTCGCCTCCCAAATTCTCATCAGCGGCCTAGCTTTTAAAGGCGTCTGTCGTTAGCCGGAACAGAATACAATCTTAGTTCCTCGTCCCCACTTCACCAACGATACTCTGTCCACTTGAACTTGGTCTAATATTGCCATCTTTCCATCTTGAACGTTTAGCTGTATCGAGAGATTAACAAGGTATGATAAAAGTCACGAAAAAGTGATATGGAAAAATATGTAGGAAGATATGTCGTGCTTTTTCTGCCACTGAGCTACGGGAGGTAAACTGGAAAAGGACGAAATTATCCACCAAGTTAAAGAGTACTAAATGTAACTTAAATATAACCATCAACACATCAATGGCCGTGACACTGTGGCCTTTCCAGACACCCCCCCACCACCCAGCCAGCCCATTCATCTTCTCAGCACCCAGGCGTGAATGTGTATCGGACGGAGGACTATCGAACCCCGGGCCTAAGTCCTTCTGTGGGCGATAATAGTTAACGATTATGGGTCACGGTGATGGATTTGTGCCATACACCCAACACTGTTTTCTAGCGCTGGACGGGGTAGAAGGTGAGGTTTATGTAAAAGGTCTTTGCTCCATCGTCTACATGTTTTCGCTGCCAAAGATGTTATTTAGGACTTTTTTGCTATGACTGTTATAAGTACCAACATATCACACTGCGTCACCTTTTACGTAATCTCTCGTTCCTAAACCTCTTTGCTACGGTAATGACATTTTTCTCTTAATCTTACTAACACCTTACGATAGCATTCAACTTAGGGGATATGTGTTGTTCTGACGGAGTTACTGGAGTCTACATTTAACCCCAACATATTGAAAAGTCTCTGTCTGGAAAAATACACTCGTCTGTTGGTAGTGACACGATTTTTTTTTTTTTTTTAAGTTGTAGCCGTACTGAGGAAGGTGACTCATATCTACCTTTCTGGTCTCTAGACGACGAAGATACGCTTTAAAATCTCAAAATGAAACGAAAGCAGAAAATGCAGCAATGTATACGAAGAGCCTGAAACTTGTATCATATGTCATAGTTTTGTTGATCTTATCCCTGACGGCGTTCTTAAAGATGAGCTGTCACGTGATGGAGTTGCACGAAGGATGAAGCGTAATGTGTCCTTGCTTTACCAGTGCAGTGAGCTGTCCAGAGGGAAGAAATATACACTCATAAGGAATCTGTGAATTCTGAGATGATAAAACAGTTTCCACCCAACATGGACCTGTGGAGAATTCAGTGCATGCCGAAATCCTTATATCTTCTATACAAAAAAATTAGCCAATCAATCCATCAGCCAGTCAATCAATCAGTCAACCAACCAATGAACTTTAATATATATTTCGAAGATACAAAAACTTCGACCCGTCGTCTAATCGGAGAGGGTCCAAGATGGGCCGGAAAGGTTGCATTTTCTGAGTAAACACAGATCACATATACGAGCACAGTTCCTCCGAAGAAATATAACCTTCCTAATCATTCTCAAGCATCCATACACTGAGAATAGTGAGGTTGTTGCATAGCGTACCGATGTAACCATTACGCTGACTCATTTCTTTGTTCTCGTTACCAACAGACACTTTTGTTCATCAGTGGGAGGACGTCTAGTGATGACTGCTTCAGTACCATGACGTTTTTATAAATTTTGTTTCTGATACGTCTAGAATATCGTGTTCAGTTTGGAAAGGATATGTAGTAGTGGAGTTAATGAAGGCTTATTTTGCCATTCTCGTTCCAAAAATCGATGCTATCTTAAATGAAATAGTTCTGAAAGACGACCAAGTGATAATAAAGACGTGATCTCAAACTGAAGGGGTTAGTACCGAAGGAAGACAAGAAGGCTGAAGCATATCTACATACAACCCTTTAAGAGACATATTCGAACTTTGCGTTTTTATTTCGGCTAATGTCAACCGATATTTCAGAGACACCCATCGAGTACTGCTGATAGAAAGAAGAACTTTGACTTTCAGTACTGCTAAGGCCAAACGTTATGATACATCTTACAGAAACATATCCGAGGGTAAAGGGTTACATCTGCCGCCTAATAAAACAATGATATCTCGAATCTAAATATCTCTTTTACGATGACAGGCCACTCCAAAGCTAAAAAAAAAAAAAAAAAAAAAAGAAAAAAGTATTAAGCCAGAATAAGAGTTTAATGTACGCCACTAAAGAATTTATTTAGTATTATTTCCCTACCCTTTCTGTATGAGAGACCTTTGTAAACTAAAGAAAAAATCCTATGATGATGGGATAAAAAGTTAGTTTATTGAGATGGCTGGTATGAGAATCAAATTATTTATAACTGTTTGAATCATATCATCTGTCTACTAAAGGAAGCCGATGAGTTAACTTCAGGACGAGCATAAGTATTAACTATATTTTGTTATTTGAAAAAGAAAGTAAAACACAATAATTATCAGAACAGGATGAGGGTGATTACTGAAAATAATTTTAAAGCTATCTATTATTTTATTCCTGTTGTGGTGTACAGGTAAAGATAATTTCTTGCTTTGCACTTTGCTTCACAGAAACTAAAATCATTGTAAAGATTTCACTGTGATAATTAAGAATTTATAGACAGATCATGAGGCAAAATAACACGTGTACATGAATCCTAAATTTATTACACTGATGGTATATATGTTACAAGCAGACTGAAATCAGTAATTTCGTGAAATACCTTGTCAATTAGTAAAATCAATATAAACTGGGATGGGTTAACTTAGGATAGGTTAATTTAGGCTGAGGTTAGGTTAGGCTGGGATAATCTAGGTTAAGTATAGGTTAGATGAAGTTAGGTTTAGATGAACGTAAGTTATGTTCAGCTCCCATCTAAATTAACCTAACCTAACCTAACCAAACCCAGCGTAACCTAATCTAACCTAACCTAAACTTAACCTAGATTATCTAAGCCTTACCAAACCGCAGCCTAAATGAACCTGACCTAAATTAACCCATCGCAATTTAGACTCATTTCAAGAATTGACTAGACATATCGCGAAATGACTGGTTTCACAGTCTGCCTGTAACATACCTCAGTTCTTGCTGCATTAAAACAGCTGGTGATCTTGCTTCCTATAATTATCCAACAATTCGCTTCAACACATTATGCCTTTGGATAATGTGGGTGCATAATTTTACATAATTTTTTTTTTTTTCATAACAGGACTATTTCGCAGCTTTGAATGGAGAATGGATGAAGAATTGGTAGTTTTCATATGCAACTCTGAAGCTACGTTTGCAAATTATTGTAAAAAAAAAACTCATCCATTGTATAATATGAACAACAGGTTAAGATGATGATGATGATAGATTTCTTCATATACTTATCTTAATACCCAGTGCCTCGTATCGCTAAAATCCATTATATTTCCGTTTTTATTTTTACATCTTAAGACAGTACGTGTGGTGGATAAACTTAACCTTCTCATGGCAGGAACAACTCTATGTTACAGCAAATGCCGGGGGATTTGATTTAGCTGAGAGTGAGTCATAGGAGCCAGAGGGTATTAATAGTGATACTTATCCAATATCAGTTCCATCAGGAGACGACAGAAGGCTAGGTATTGGCAACAGAAGAAGACGAAGAAGAAGACGAAGAAGAAGAAGACGAAGAAAGAAAAGAAAAAGAAAAAATAAGAAACAGGAGAAGAAAAAGAAAATGAAAAGAAGAAAAAAAGAAAAAATGGAGGAGGAGGAGGAAGAGGAGGAGGAGATGAAGAAAAAGAAAAGGAGAAGAAGAACTCAGCTTGCGTACTTCCATTACCTTCTCTCGATTCATTCTTTTAACACCAATATATTCCCCCCCCCTCCCAAAAAAAAGCAGTTATTGATTCTTACACAGGAATTATCATCTATGTAGGGAAAATAATGATAATTAGAGCTTTGTGAGTCCAGTATTTTCTCGTCTCCTGCAAAATTTCTATAACACCAGCATATATATATATATATATATATATATATATATATATATATATATATAAGTGTGTCCGCCAATGCAGGCCACTATATATGTGTCCGCCAATGCAGTGCGTGGCCAGGTGAACACTCCCAAAGTTTATTACCCGGGCGGGGCGCGAACCCTGGTTCACCAGCGTACGAAACGCACACTCTACCACAGAGGCTCCTTATATATATATATATATATATATATATATATATATATATATATATATATATATAGATAGATAGATAGATATATATATATATATATATATATATATATATATATATATATATATATATATATATATATATATAAAGATTATGAGTTACTGATTCACACACAGTCACCTTCAGTCGATGGAGATGACAAGAGGGATGTAATTTACCAATGAAAAATATAATGGAGGCCTCTGCAAGTCAAAGACTTTTTCCTACCTGACAATGATATTTTCTTTAATAACGTGTGGTAAACTAAGAAAAAGTAAGAACAGAAGGAAAAAGAAGAAAACGAAAAAGTCGCTGAATGATTTCGATACAGTTGCTATCAACAAAACCAGTAATAACGGCAGTTTCGCCAATCGATAACATCAATATTTCGGAAACTAAATAATAATGATGATGATGATAATGATAATAATAATAATATCAATAATAGTAATAGTAATAATAATAATAATAATAATAATAATAATAATCATCTGTATTATACTGATCCGATTTCTGTATGTTTGTGTGTTTGTTACCGTAACACAGCAAAAACAGCGCAACGTAGAGCAATTTTTGTTAGAGCAAGGTACCGTTAAAATGTTCTAACATGAAGAAAAAAATAACAATTTCCAGTCCATTCGGGCCACCAGTTCCCGAGTTATGACTCATTTCTGGACTTTTGCTTGAAATTTATCATTTGCTTTTAGTGGAGAGGATGGATTAGTTCTTGGTCTGGCACTGAAATTACCAGCATGACGGAAGAGAGAAGAGTGCGTGTTTGTTGTATTATCACTCACTCGCCTAGCCTTCCTCGCTCCTTATACTCCTAAAAATGTATATTATAATGCTATATTATAATTTAGTATATTAGCAAACACTGTTATCCTGCCTCTGTCTGTCTGTCTGTCCGTCTGTCACTCTCTCTGTCTCTGTCTCTCTATCTCTCTCTTTTCTCAACGGGTGTCCTAGCAGGGTAAAAATAAGAGAAAATTCCTCGCTCCGTTTCGCTCACGGAATGAGTAATTCATATTTCTATTCCCTTTCCACTGAAAATAGGAACTGACACTGAGCGGAGACCGCTGAGGGCGTCCTTAGCTTAAGGCCGCCGAAGGAGGCCTTTAACCAAGTAATGCTAATACTAATAATAATAATACCACTACCACCACCACCACCACCACCACTGCTGCTACTACTACTACTACTACTACTAATACTACTATGCAAACACCTAAAAATTTAAAATCACAAATTTTAAAATTTTTAAGAAGTCACTAGCATCAAAGCCTCAAGGATCCATTAATTTCTCCCTTCACTAACACCAACATGTCACAAACTAAAAAGAAGAAACAAAAAATTAGAAAAGAAAACATTCGCCAATTATTGATCCCTACACAGGCACTATCACCCTGTGCCGATGGCGATGACAAGAGGCGACTACACAGGCAGCCCGCGTATGGACTCAGTCAGGGGTGAATCTCGCTTCTGTCCTCGGTTATTGATTTATTGAGGCGTGAGGGCATCTTTGGGATAAGGTGAGGGGGCAGAGGGTGTTGATAGATGAAGGCAGCTCCCCCTTTCTATCAATCCTCCTGTGCCATTGAGCCGTAAGGGTATCAATGCAACACCTTTAGGGTTTGTCCAGCTATGATGTGCCAGATGGCCTCGCATAACACTCACAATCATACGGCTTATTCTGTATTTTGTTCATTTATCCAGACAATTTTATTCACTGCAAGGAATATTTCTCTTACTGAAGAGGTTATATTTTACTTTCAAGACTTCTTCACTACAAAGGGGGCTTTCCAGAAATGGATATTACTACCTTGTAACTATATCAAATCCAAGAAAAAAGAAAGGGAAGAAACTGATCAGTATTTTAAGGAATCAGCCTACTAATCCAAAGGTATCAGACTAACGCATGTATACTGATTATGCAGAGGAACACTGACAGATGGACTCAGCAACTTATTATTCTCGTACGGTTTTCTGAGGTAACAAGAAAATTTTAATGTAAGGAATGGCAACAGACAAACTTTCACTAGATTTTGGCCAAGGTATGTGACCTCTCTAGATGTGGAACGTGTTATTCAGTTTTTGTTTATTTTTACCTTTTTATTGCATCCCTCATTTTCGAAGTCCCCCAGATCGAGTAAATCTTTAGGTAACAAGACATCTATCTATACATATCTACTGTATATCTGTATCTATCTATCTATCTGTGTGTGTGTGTGTGTGTGTGTGTGTGTGTGTGTGTGTGTGTGTGTGTGTGTGTGTGTGTATTGGGTAATAAAGGCTTTATCTGTTCCCTCTTGCTCGAACATCTCCCAAGGTGATTCATATTATTATGGGGGAGACATTTAGCAAAGAAGGGGTTTAACTGTGATTTCTTAGTCAGAGAAGTCTCCTCTGAGCCTGAATATAGCAGGAGTTAAAGAAATGTCAAAATAGTGAAGGAATTAACCACTACACAACCACTCCACAACCCCCAACCACTTCATAACTCCAGCCACTCCATGACCACGGCGATTATGTTCATTATGTGAAGTGCGCGTAGAGGCCATTATGCTAAAATGTAGACCCAAGAGCCAGGCACTAGTCGACCAAGCGAAAACGACCCTTAAGTCAAACCCAAAATGGTTATATCTCTCTGTCATCTTGGAAGGAGGGGGGGAGGTGAGGGGGGACGATTTTCTTTCTTTCTTTCTTTCTTTTTTTCGTTGTGGGTAGGGCTTGGAGGGAGTTTTTTTTTGGGGGGGGTGAAGAGACGGGGGGGATTGAGGAAGGATATATCTGGAGAAGGGGAAATACCTTTTTTTTTTTTTCTTTTCTTTTTTTTTTGGAGGGGAGGGGGTGGATGGGCGGAGGGAAACGGGGTGCGGAGGGAGGGGGAGAAAGGTTTTTGTGGGAGGGTGAGAAGATGGATTTTTTTTTTCTCTCGCTGGGGTGAGCGGGGTACAAGGAGGGATTTGGAGGGACAGTAGGGTGAGGAAGGAGAATTTTTCATTTTCATTTTCCTTTTTTCCTTTTTGTGGAGGTGGGGCGGAAGACAGGGTTGTGAAAAGGAGGGAGATATTTTTCTTTTCTCTCGTTGGAGAGGTGAGATGGAGGAGGGGGGATTTTGAGGGTTTGGTGTGGGGGATCCTTTAGGAGGGGAAGTATGAATGCTGATGGTGTGGGTAAGATAGGCTTGAGGATGGGGCATTGTGGGATTCAAGAAGGGGTATTTGGTGGGATGAGGAGAGTTATTTGGGAGTTGGGGAGGGGTATTTGGGAGTTGAGGAGGGAGATTTGGGAGTTAAGGAGGGAGATTTGGGAGTTGAGGAAGGGTATTTGGGAGTTGAGGAAGGGTATTTGGGAGTTGAGGAGGGATATTTGGGAGTCGAGGAGGGGTATTTGGGAGTTGGAGAGGGGTATCTGGGAGTTGAGAAGACGTTTTTTTGGAGTTGAGGAATGGTATTTGGGAGTTGAGGAGGAGTAGCCTATTTGGGAGGTCGGAGACAGAGGCATTTGAGAGGGTTTGGTTGGAAAGAAGTTTGAGGAGGTTGGAGAAGGCAAGTATCTCTTCGAGGAGGGGTTAAGAAAGATTGGAGAGGTTAAAGAGGCGGTTAGTGAGCTACTGAAGGGAACTGAGGAACTTAACTGGGTGTGAAGGAGGGTTGAAGATGAGAGGGATATCTGGACGGGAGATTTGAAGGGTTGAAGGAGTTGGAAGGGGGTTGACGAGGTGCCTTTAAAGAGGTCAAGAAGATCAAAAGTTTCGGAGGAGTTTTTGGTTTAGATGAGGTTGGGGGTTAGATGAGGTGGGGTGGAGGGGATCTAGCACCCTAATGGCACCAGATCATAAATTAAAGGCGGTTTTTGTATGCCTTCATGACGGTAAGGTCGGGGAGTGGAGGTAGCGCACCACATCGCCTCACTCTTAATTATAGACCTGAAAAACTACCCCGTTCCCTGGAAATATAAGGTGCCAGGCTCCTCACACATTATGGGTCTCACTGCTTTTGCTGTTGCTGGAAAGGGATCTTCGCCAAAATTTGCTGCTGAACTCACACCAACATCATCAGTGGTATCATCATCCTAAATCCTGAAATAGTGTAGGTGGCTGCAGTTATACCCTACTATGTGTAACTGTGATGTATAATTCTAAAGTTTGTTCACTTTTATCTTATGGAAATTGGCCACTCATAGAACTTAAATATTACATTAAGAGTGCATGAAAGTTGGTGAGAGATAGTTATGAGACATGGACTCTCTGATTACTACACTTCTATCACCTTAACTTGGCCCAGATTCTCGTCCTTTTTACTGTTTATTTTACGTAGCTCGGTAGCAGAAAAAGACAATGCTACTGCTCTACATCCCACTTCCTCAAGACGAGCACCGTATTCTGCTGTTAATCTCTTGTTACAAATCCGGTGATGGAGAAATGACAGTTTTAGACCAAGTTAGAGAAAGAAATTGCGTTTTCAGATCGACCCTCCAGTTTGATCACAAGCTCACCTGTCTACCAACTGAGATGATGGTGGTTACTGATCTTGGTCAGGTGAGGAGAAAGGTGAAATAGATACATGTCTCTCAGTAACAGGTTAATGGTTACCACAGACTGATAGGCACTACAATGAGGATAGGAGCATAATGTGGCAAGCGTAGTACCTTGCCACAAAGACATTTACTGCAGTGTCGTGGTGGTGAATTGGTTTAAGAGACAATGAAACTTAGCTCTCTGAATACCTTAGCTCTCCAAAAATTACCAGCACAAGGCTCTCTCTCTCTCTCTCTCTCTCTCTCTCTCTCTTTCACACACACACACACATACACACACACACACACACACACACACACACACACACGTGCAAGAGCAGGGTAAGCATCTTTTGTCTTCTCAAAATCAAACAAGAAACTGAGTGAGCAAATATACTATTTCTCGAAAAGATTTTGCAACAACAGATAAAAAAAAAATAATGTGTTCTTGATTCAGGTCAATAACTCTCAAAGTACCATAATCTTTGATAATCTTTTTTTGTCTGTATCTTTCTCCTTTGGAAAATTACTGGATTGATTATTTCGTCCCCAATAATTTTGCCCACACACACACACACACACACACACACACACACACACACACACACACACACACACACACACACACACACACACACACACACACACACATCATACTGACTGACTTTTCCAGAGCATGTACACCACGTCACAAAATTTTCAGACTGGTATTTGCTAGAACATTAAAGAAACGGAAATTTCCCGAACGAAATCAAAAGGACTGCTAAATTATTGTTTCCTTAGGGCTACAATTTGGGGAACTTTTTGAATGAATAAAATTTCCTCTCACGGCCAGTCCAAAAAAAAAAAAAAAAGTAGAGAAAGGCAATTACATAAATTCTCCAAAATATTCCTTGACACAAATTGATAAAACATAACACTAACTGCATAATAATCTTTCTCCCACAGATCTTCCAGCTCACGAGGGAGAGAGACTGCGTACCCCAATAGAAAACAAGAAAAAGACAAACAGTGGTGTAGGAAGAGGGCGTCTGTGAACAAGGCGCCCTCCCCCTTACTCTATGCTTCGCCCCCTAGCCTGCCCCCGACCCCTGCCACAATGAAGAGCAAGATCAAACTGGCGGTAACGGGGCTGGTGAAGGTGGTGGCTCGCCCGGAGGTGGCCTGGGTCGTGATAGCCTTGGTGCTCTTTACACCATTGTCTGGTAAGTGTGTGTGCTTCTTAAGTGGAGGGTATAAGTGTGTGTGTGTGTGTGTGTGTGTGTGTGTGTGTGTGTGTGTGTGTGTGTGTGTGTGTGTGTGTGTGTGTGTGTGTGTGTGTGTGTGTGTGTGTGTGTGTGTGTGTGTGTGTGTGTGAGTATATATTTGCTGTGTGTGCTACTTTATGTGTGTTCTTTAATGCTTACTCTTTGTACTTGTTGGTGTGTAAAGTGTGTGTGTTTGAATACTTACTTTACATTACTTTGAGAGACGACTGGCAGCTCTCCACGGCTCGTATTCTCATCAGTTAAGGAAGCTACTTAGCACCTTTTCCTTAACGATTTATTTTTTGATATGGCTGGTTAATATCCTTTTTCACGTTATTTATTCAGAGTATGGCGATACTGGGATGATTATGTAACACAGTAGAGAAAGTAAGGTGTAATAAACGTAGTAAATCGCTTAGGACAAGGAGTTACGAGTTCTGACCAGGAAGTCTCCACGCAGGACTTCATCTCATTTCTTACATATACGGTCTCCCTTTAAGAATTCGTCCCTCCTTATTCATGCCAGTGATTATCCTCAACCTGTATACTTGTTTGTGTAAAAAAAAAATGAGTGCTTGTTTCTTGTTAAAATTATTGTTTTTGTTGGTGTATAAAAAGTGTGTGTTTGTTTATGCATAAAGTGTGTGTGTGTGTGTGTGTGTGTGTGTGTGTGTGTGTGTGTGTGTGTGTGTGTGTGTGTGTGTGTGTGTGTGTGTGTGTGTGTGTTTACCTAGTTGCAGCATACGGGAATAGACGTAAGCTCGTACTGTCCTATGTGTGTGTATGTGTGTGTAACTAGTAGCCCAACTGCTATATAAACCTGATCTTATAGTGCACATGTTTGGTGAGGTACAGTTCATGCACGAGCGTCCTGAGTATGACATTACAGTAATATTCACTCCACTTCATTCCAGCGTAAGTCAAATAAAGGTAAATAGGATAAATACCAATACAATCAGGGTGCAAATCGAGTTAATCCATTTATTCTCGTGACGTATTTCTTCACTGTAACCTTCCTTTCTCTAGATATAATTAATTAGCTAGGAGAGATTTTTTGACTAGGAGGGCTAGGCGAGGTTTTTTCCTAACACCTTTACTGATAGAAGTCTCTCCTAAAGTGAATTAGATCCTTTGGTTGTTGCAAAAGTAAAAATGAGGCTCGTATTCTTGTAGGGTAAGGTGGCTCCCTAGCACCTCTTCCTTAGCGATTTATTTTCCAAACTACCCATTAATATTCCTTTTTTTTTTTTTTTTAGCGTCTTATATCTTTATATTATCGAGATATTTTGCATGAATAACACACAAGAATATAGTAACGAAGCAGGATCAGAAATAAATCGGTATGGAAGAAACGTTAGTAAGTTTACTAACCACACCAGAATACCGACCTAATATTACATCACCGATTTGAAGGGATTAATAATATTAATTTCCAATCACCATCCTATAAGAGTTGTCTCCCCAGGAAAATAAAATCATATTATAGCAACAAGAGATAAAATGAGGAAAGATGCTACTGTACGGTATGAATTAGTGCATTTCTGACCCTCTGACTGCGAGATAGCTTCAATTTCGCTGATTTAAAATGCTCGGTTGAAATACGGACAATGCAAATAGAAAAAACATCGTATTAAATGGGCCACAGATGATTGTTTTAGCGCCCTCACTACTAGGTGTCTAACGATGAAAATACAAGGTGGTTAAAATATACACAGTATTACGCTCCTCATCCACATTCTTCCGGCCGATTTCTTGTGTTGCGTGTACGGCTTAGCGTTAACAAGTTCTGATCCATTCATTCATTTCTTACTCAGACTGCCTTACCCACACCAGCAGACTGAGCCGCCCCCGGAACACATGAGATACCATCATTTGAATGTCCAGTGGAGCGCTATTTATGTACGACCCTGTCTTATTTCACGGGTAGCAGGAATAGATAAGTAAAAAATTGCCATCACAATAAACGGATTAATCACCAAAGGATCACACACACACACACACACACACACACACACACACACACACACACGCAAATGGTCTCTGCACGGGAAGGATTCAAGAGCGTCCGTATCGATAATAGGGATACGAATTTCCCTTGTCCTATCAGAGACCATATTATTGTAAACTGGATACAGTTGGGACAAAGATAATTATGCTGGTAGATATAATGTAGGTAATCCTGTAATGGTAATGATGGAACTGGAAATTCTAGCAGTAGTAAAGTAATAAAAAAAAACAATAATCAAGAGAACATGGTTACAACGCCATCCCATTCAGACGTGGATAGATGTAATATGCATCGTTGAATGTACTCAGTTCATTAGGAGTATTGTGAATTATCCAGAGAACAGAGAGCAGCAATGGTAGTAATATGAAGTAAGGCTATAGAGGGAGTTGTTATGAGGTGCGTTTTACTCCTGACGAGACATATTCCTGTAATGTAGAGTAATTTAACAAACATCGATTTATTGTTATTATTATTATTATTATTATTATTATTAATATTATATTATTATTATTATTATTATTATTATTATTATTATTATTACTACTACTACTACTACTGCTCCTCTTCCTCCGACTACTACTATTACTGCTGCAGCTACAGGCTACTACTGTTACTACTACTACTACTACTACTACTGCTCCTCCTCCTCCTCCTCCTTCTCCTACTACTACTACTACTACTACTACTACTACTACTACTACTGCTACTACTACCACTACTACTACTGTTTCTATTCCTACTATTACTGCTACTACTACCACTACTAATGCTACTAATACAATTTCTACCATTACTATTACTACTACTACTGCTACTACTACTACTTTTCTGTACGTCCGACACTGGGCATAGGCTTCACACCCCAATCCCTGAGGCCCAGCAGTCCTCCTACTTACTAATCACCTCTACATGCCACTACTTTGGCGCTAACACCCACCGTCCATAATGAATACATGCTAGGAGTGTCTCATATAGGACCGGTTTATTATGTAACTTCCTCATTGAAATAACTCCAAGTAATGTACGGGAAATACAGGACAACAGCAGTGGCATTAGAGTGAAGTAGATGGTTATGTAGAAGGGCTGTTTAACCTTTGCAACATCCTGCTCTTGCCATGTGGAGTATCGTTAATAGGTATCGCGTGGTGTATCCAGTCCATTGGAATAATTCTTAATAATAAACAGATCAAAGACAACAGCAGTAGTGGGAAAGCTGAGCGAACAGTACGAAAGGGTTTGTTAATTTGAAGACCATTTTATATTTATGTTACACGCTTCTACTGTAATGTTCACTACTGTAATAAGCCTCATTATACATACCTACCCTCGAGAACAATTCTAAATCTTGAAGAAGAAAAATGCTTTAAAGACAGCAGCAGTGATACTATTGAATTAATACTCACTAAAGAAAAGAAAATGGATTTGAAAATTGCAGGATTCTTGTAATGCCACTCTTTAATAATGTGTTTCACTGTAACTTGTACTGTATGGCAGCGCTCACATGGTTAATATTTACTGATAATATTTCTACTGACAATAGCATTTACCGGGTGAGGAAGAGGTTGATGGCACTGGCAATACAAAATATCGATGGAAACTGAACTGACGAGTTTCAAAGAATTTCTGATATTATAAACACTTCTTCACAGTATGTGGCTATTTATATCTCTATAAAATCAAAAGGTAAACTCTAGTGATAGTAAACACGTCTCTCGTAAGTTTTGCTAATAATGAGAATTCCTTGGGTCGGCTGCTCAAAGAAATGTCTGTCTATCTATATATTGCCAGAAGCCTTAATCCCGTCAGGGGTGGCCATAAACAAATCTCCTCCATGTCGTCCTATGTCAAAGAAATGTGATCCGTAAATATTGACCATGTGAAGGTCGTTTAATGACTCACTGTTTCCCTCGTTGTTTATGGAAGGAAAACAAAAAAGAGATTTTATTCAGCCATAGGTAAGCCACAGGAGCCTGAGAGAGAAAAATCTGTCACCATAAACCCACTCACGATCTGAACAGCTCTCAATATTCCACATCATTGAACATAAGATTTTTTTTTTTTTCAGCTGAGAGTAAGCCACCTAAGCCCGAGATAAGCAAGTGGTATAAAGGACATGGTTGTTATTAGTTGTTATGGTGGCGAACACGCGAAGGGCGGAACACAGCACTTGTACTGAACACGGGGTGATTCCTGGTATGGTATCCTCTTGCACTCTAGCACGCACACACACACACACACACACACACACACACACACACACACACACACACACACACACACACACACACACACAGAAGAAAGAGTTGGGTGAGGGAACGGAAGGAGAGAACACGGTGAAGATAAGGGAAAGAAACGCGTACAAAGGAAAGCAAAGGAAAGCCAACAGCAATAGCCTAATTGGTCCTTTCGATATTCTTTGCTTTAGGGAATGTTATATCTGACAAAATTATTTAATGAGTAAAAGACAAGGATAAAGAATAAAGGGGGGACAGAGGAAGAGGGTGAGGAAAGAAATGATTTAGGAAGAAAAGGGAGATGGGGATGACGGTGAAAGAACGATTGAAAGGAGGAAAGAAGACGAAGAAAATGTACGGTACGGAATGTAGGGTAAGGGAAGAGAGAGAAAGGAGGAAGAAGGGATGAGAAAGAGGGTAAGGGAATGATGAAGTGAATAAGAGGGGAAGAGGAAGAAGGCGCGCATGAGGAAAAAGAAGAGGGAGAGGAAATGGGCAAGAGAAACATGGAGAAGTTGAAATGGGGAAAAAGATAGCTTAGGTAGGGTATAATGATGAATGGATGGGGAAAAGAAAGCTTAGACTATGGAAAAATTTAAAAATGATAATGACAGTGTAAATGAGGGCGAAGTTGGGAATAGAACAATATTTTGGAGAGAAAATAAAGATAAGAGCTCTAGAAGGTGAATAAGAGCTTTTTAGGTGAGAGAAATACAAGGAATGAATAGTGTAGGAAAAGCTTTATATAAAAAAAAAAAAAGATGGGAAAATGATGAAGATGGAAAAGAAAATGGTTTAGCTGAGAAAAGAAAGGACTGGGAAGGGTAATGCTGGGAGAAGATGAAATAGTTGCGATTGTGAAAAGAAAAAGGGAAATATGTTGGTAGAGAATGAGGGGAGACAAAGAAATTATCTGTACATTAAGATAAAATAAAGATGTAAGTGGAGAATGAAGGAAACAAGATACCGTAGGTATAATAAGGAAAGGAGAAGCAGGAATACAAAAATTAGAATATAGAAAAATGGATTGAAAGATAATAAATGTCTTGGCGGGGTACAAATATAAATGGGGAATAACTGTGAAGATGGGAAGGAAAAGATAAGTGAATCGTAAAAGAACGAAAAGGGGTAAAACAGAAGAGAAGCAGAGACAGAGAGATCAAGAATGACTGGTAAAAGACGAGGAAAGAGAGTAAGGGATGAAGGAGAGAGAGAGAGAGAGAGAGAGAGAGAGAGAGAGAGAAGAAAGGTGTCAAAAAATAAGCAAAATAAAGAGGCCCTGAATTATGGATTATGACTGTAAGGTACTGACGCGAACTGACATCCCGCTGAGAGAGAGAGAGAGAGAGAGAGAGAGAGAGAGAGAGAGAGAGAGAGATGGAGGCTGGGGGGGGGACAGAAGGGGATTAGAGAGCCAAGAGATCTGACAGCAAAGAGAGACAAGAAAGTTAACAACAAAGACACAATAGGTCTGACAGCAAAAACGGATGAGATATGACGGCAAAGAGAGAGAGAGAGAGAGAGAGAGAGACCTGACGGGAGCATCAAGAGAAAAGTTGGGTGCCAGCGATAAGTGTAAACAAGAGGGAGATGAAGTGAGGGATTAGTAGGTGACGAGAGCAGAGGGTGAGGGAGGGAAAGAGGGAAGGAGGGAGAGGGTAAGGGTGAGAGTAGGGTGAGGGTGAAGGTAGAGGAGGGTGAGGGCGAGGGTTGAGGAGGTTGAGAGTGAGGGTACAAAAACTACAAAGTAAAGCATACAGGAACACACCTACTGCTCCTTTTGAGGGAGTTTGTTGCAGAATAGGCTATAACTAATGAAACTATTCTATGTCAAAGGTAAGAATAGGAAAGCAGGAAGCGGTGAACCCGATAAGAAGGCCAAGATGAAGAAATGCAAACAGAAAACTGAATGAGGATGAAGGAAGCAAAATAGGTTGTCGAAACATAAATGAAAATATGGAACCATGAAAACAGTTATGCCAGTGGAAGAAAGGGCAGTAGATATAGATAACTGAAGCAGATACGAAATTAAGGCGACGTAATTCGAGACGGAAGCAGAGGAAAAGATGGCCGACAAATGAATTCGAAATATAAATGTGGATGGCAAGACACATGGAAGAAAGTAAAAGAAGAAAAGGGAGAAAATGCAAAGAAGTGAGAATGCAGGGAAGGAAGGAAGGGAAATGGAAAATAATAAAAAAGATAACCTGATAAATGCTACTGGATAAGAGATAAAAGAAGACGGACAGGAGAAAGAAGGCAGGAAAGACAGAGAAAGAAGAATTGGCAGATCAAGGGTTTGAAATAAGGGTAGGAAAAATGGAATAAAGTGACGTACAGGATGAAAGGAAGAATGGCAGATAAACCAACTGAAAAGATGAGAATCAGCAAAATAATAATATAGACACATGAAAAAGAAAATGGAGAGAAAATATAGAAAAAAAACGGAGGGATAAGAAGGAACGAAGGCAAAATGAAAATACAAAACTGACAAAGAGAAAGGAAGACAAAGATGATTGGAATAAAGGGAGGAGAGGAAAATAAAGGAAACACATAGGGTAGAAGGAAGGAGGGAGACAGAAAGAGGTAGAAGATAAAATAGAGGGAAGGATCGAAAGAAGGGAGTGCAAAATAAAAATAAGTGATAGATACAGAGGAGAGGAAGATAGGAATATGACGGTAAATAATGAGAGATTAGAGGAAGCACGGAGGAGAGTAGAAGAAAAGGGAAAAAAAGCTAGGGCAGATGGTGGGATGGAGAGGAAGAGAAACAGGAAAAAATATGACTGATAAAGACGGAAGAAGGGAAACAAGCAGATAACGACAGATGGAAAGAGAAAAGAAAGGAAAATTAAAGGAAACTAGAAAAACGAAGGGGAGAGATCGGAGGCGAGGATAACACAGAGGATGAGTGAAAAATTAATATACCTAATTAACACAGAAGAAAAAAAAAGGATTAAAGAAACAGAGACGAGAGGAAAATAAGTGAGGGGATACGGAGAAAAGAAAAACGAAAAAGAGCAGTAGACGCAGAAAAAGGCAAAAAGAGGGATGAGGGGGAAGGAGTGTAAAGGGAAAATAAGTGACGGATATGGAAAGCATGAAGACAGACAGACAAATGTCGATGGAAAAGATAGGAGGGAAAAATTAGAGAGGGTATGAGAGGGAAGGAGTGAGAGAGAGTGACGGTATAAGAGGAAAAAGGAATACGAATTGAAACTGAATCATGGGCAGAGAAAAAAGAGAGACGAGAGGCAATTGGAAAGGAGGTATGAGTAGAAATAAATAAAGAGAAATGAAGAAAAAAACAGGAAGAAGCAACAGAGTGGTCGAGAATTTGCTGGGCAGTGTGGTTGGGAAGCCAGAATGTAGAGGGGAAACAAAAAATGTGATTGGCATGGAAAAAAAAAACAAATAAATGTAACAGAAAAAAAGAGGAAAGACAGGAAACTCTAGGGAAAGAGGAAAGGAGAGAGGAAGAGGCAGGAGGCAGAATAAACAATGGATATAAAGGAAAATAGAAACTAGAGACGAGATGCGACGAAACGCGGATGATGGAAAAGGAAAGAGAGAAAGAAAGGAACATGTGAGAGAAAGGATGATCGACATGACAGAATGCAAGAGTAGATTTATATTTAGGCAGAAAGCTCGATAACAGGGAGGCAGAGAAAACAGAAACAGAACTAGAGGGACAAAGGTACATTGAAGAAGGTGATAAAGGAGACACAAAGATAGATGAAAAAGGTAGACAGAAAGACAGATACGAAGAATGTTAGACCTGATCCACTTCGCTAAGATGCCTTATTTTAGAGCAGGCCCTTCCCATTATTTTTTACTTTTTTTTTAGTTTAGTAGAAAATTATTGAAGTGGAGGAACAAGTTATAGCCTCCATTATCCATTGCCCTACTGAGTTGGACAAATCTATAAAAAAAAAGTCTGGCAGTAGCAAGATTAAACTAAAAATTAAATACTACTATCGTTCCAAACGCCATACAGAAAAGTGTCCACACAGCTATAGTACACTGACATTCTTCTGTGCAAAATGGCGTGAAATTAACGAACACACAAAAACATGAAACCGCCAGACTTGTCCCTTTTTCTGGATTAACATTTCACCCCATAAGACCGTTTTATAAAGCCAAAATCTCCCCCTATCAAAAAAAAAAAAAAAAGAAGAAAGAAAGAAAGAAAACGAAATATGGGATAATGAGCCGAAGATACGCTTGTGCCAATTTGAAAGAGAATTGGTGAAGAAATAGGGAAATGGCGCCAAACTGAAAATTGCTTGAAAGAAGAAGATGAGAAGAAGAAGAAGAAGAAAAAGAAGAACATGAGAATGATGATGATGATGATGATGATGATGATGATGATGATACTGAAGAAAAAGAAGAAGAAAAAGAAGAAAATCAAGAAAATCAGTAGGTCTCAAGCATAGACTGGGAACCTAATGACGTCACCAGATTGAAGAAGTTAAAGAAGAAATTGGCTGAAGGAGAATTAGCAAACCTAGAATCCAATGGCCCACTCAGAGGAACAAAATCGTCTGGTGATAACAAGAATGACTATAAGAGTCGTCCCTACCATGAGAGGGCTAAGAAAAAAATGGCATACGGAAATAATTAAGAAGACACGAAGGACGAGAGCTGAAGGTATGGAAATGTGCTGATATGAAACAGTGAGGAATTAGAATTGGAGAGATAGAAGATAAAGTGAGGAAGGAAATGAGAATAAACGCTGAGGAAAGATTATGAGAGAGAGAGAGAGAGAGAGAGAGAGAGAGAGAGAGAGAGAGAAAACAAGTAGGCACACTAACTGAGAATAATGCAGAAAAATATTTAGTTACTTAGAGCAAAGAAGATTAAAAGAAAAGAGGTTGTCTGAGAATAGAAAGGAATGAGAGAGAAAGAGGTGATAAAGGACAGATAAAGCAGGATAAGGCAGACAAAATGGCTCAGATGGGGCAGGGCGAGGGAGCAAACCCCCTCCCCTCTCTCTCTCTCTCTCTCTCTCTCTCTCTCTCTCTCTCTCCAGCCAGATACGTAAAGCTGCAATTATTTTCATGTTTTTATGGAGCCTTCCTCGCCTTCTCTCCTGAGCTCTTTTTTTTCTTTTTCTTTTTTTTTTATCCAGGCCCCCAGAGGCGCCCTCGTAATAAAAATAAGATAAAATCATTTTCTCGGCGCACCGCTGAGAAAGTCGCTCAACATTAAGCAGCTTTAGACTCCCAGGAACACTGCTCTCCATTACGCATTTCTGTGTTGCCAAGAACATTTATATTTTGGTCTGGATGACGAGGAATTTTAGGGCACTTACTCTGACCTGACAAAGTTCCCTAACCCCTTTTATCTCGGTTCATGGCTAAGGAAAGTCTGGCTGATGGTTTTATTTGTGTTGTAACCAAGGAGATTCATTCCTAGCTCATAACTGTCTCAGTAAGTTTCATGAATCAATGAGTTAATATTTACTCTGATCTGGCAAAGTTCCCTAACCCCTTTTAGCTCGGTTCATGGCCAAGGGAATTCAGACTGATGATTTGATTTGTGTAGTAACCAAGGAGACTCATTCCTAACTCCTAACTAAGGCTAATTATGTTTGATGCATCCACGACTTAGAAGTCAAGTTGTGCAAATAAACAAGTTCAGTCAGGTGAAAACTGACTATAGGCAAGACATTTCGTGGTGTCGTATCTTGTCAGCTAACCAGGCTTCCCTACACCTCCTCCTTGCCGTTTTCATTTTATGTTTTTTGAATAGTCTCTTATGTAATTCATGCCCGTTTAATGAGACAAATACCACACGAGAGAATATTTAAGTGCAGGATAAAAAACATAAACGTTAGGGGAGGGATGTTAGAAATCCTCCTAATTTGAAGAAAATACCTTTCATGGTTTTCACTTACAGTTTTGCTCTCGTGTCAGTGGATGGTTTAGATGTAGGTGGAGAAAATAATGGTGCTAAACCCCTTCGGTCAGAACAAAATCGTCTAACAGGACCCAAAGAAGGAAAAATAATCCTGTGACTAAAGCCTCAAGGGTTAATGGACACTTTCTCACACCTTCATTCATGGGGTTATCTCTTCAGCTGAATAGAATAGTCTGGCCGTAGCCAAAATATAATAATAATAATAATAATAATAATAATAATAATAATTCATCCATCCATCATGCAATCCTGTCACCCATGAGGAGAGTAGGAGCCCGGGGCAAGTCAAGTTGGTCCTGACATTTAAGATGAGAGTGACCAGCCTCACTTATCCCCTGAGTGGCATTACGTGAGCAATAAACCCCAACCTCCCCTTGGATATAAACCTACACACGCTCAGTCTAATATGATGATGATGAAATGATGATAATGATAATAATAATTACAATAATAATAATAATAATAATAATAATAATATTGTGGTAGGTGGGGGTGCTCACCATCCACTCACTCAATGTAGTGCAGCTCTCGGGTGTCTGCTCTGTCCTCTCCTCCATCCTTCTTTTCTTCCAGCTTCTGTCTTTCTTTCCTTCATTCTTTCCTCGTCCTTCTGCCTACGGGTGACTTTACACTCCCTCTTCTGTCTTTCATTCCTTCATTCTTTCCTCTTCCTTCTGCCTGTGGGTGACTCTACACTGAGTGACAAGCCAAATGGTTTCCTGTACACCAGGAAACCATTTACTACGCTGGGTGGTAACCATATAACCAAATTTTGGCGCCTGGTGGTTTGGTGGGTAATTATTGTGCTCCAATCGGATTGAGCCGGTGAAGGTTTATATCCCAGGGGTGGTTGGGGTTTATTGCTCACGTAATACCACTCAGGGATGAGTGAGGTTGGTCACTCTCATCTTAAATGTCAGGACCAACTGCCTAACCCCGGGCTCCTACGCTCCTCATGGGGCGGCGTAGGATTGGATGATGGATGGATGGATGGATAATAATAATAATAATAATAATAATAAAGATAGCCTGACGGAAGAGAAGAAAACCTTTCACAACTTCACTGATTCAAGACAAACTGGACAGGACATCCTTTCATACCCATTTATATATTGTATCTCCTACCTTTCATAGCTATTCATATAATTAGTTCAGTGTGCTCTGAAGCTCTATGGATGCACCAATATTTAGAGGCTGGAGAGAATAATATAGAGTCCTATTTGAGTGGTATTTTAGCCACGTATAATGTAGAAATGGATGTTCAGAAACTGCTTTATGTTCACATGTATGCAGAAACCGAAGTGGACATTTCACAGCAGTCACATTATTCACTAAAAACTGGGGATGTCATTAGGTGTGCGTTGAAAATGATGATACTTAGAATTTATATATGTGTGTGTGTGTGTGTGTGTGTGTGTGTGTGTGTGTGTGTGTGTGTGTGTGTGTAACTTACGAGAATAGAATCCAGAAAGGAAACTGCTATTTGTTATGTTTATCGTTAACTTTCAAAGGTTTGCATAGTGGATCCTGGGTGGAGTGCAATTTAGCTACCACTGACATTTGAATAATTTTCTTAGCTAAAATATAATTATACCTATAGACTAAAAGCTGTTGCAGTAAGGCATCTAACCACTCTAAAGGTCGTATGCTTAAACCTTAAATCGCAAAGTGTAGTGTAAAACCCAAATTTGTGACGGTCATTTAGGGAACGCCTGTGGTTATTACATACGGTTAGCCTGCATCCTATACTATAATATGCGGTCAGCAATCACATAGGAAAGAAAATACGCTCCATCATTGTCAAGTACTTCGAGAATCATCGTCAAAATGGTAGAGTCAGCATCCCATTTCTCGATTTCAGGTTTAAAAATACGAGCTTAAGATTTAAGGAAGCGATAGTCTATAGTTTTTTTTTTTTTTCCCCGATACTCTAGCAGCTATTTTGGGAGTAAGTTAACACCTTCACTACGACGGCGATTTTTTTATTTATTATTCTTGCTACCTCCGAGAGA
The DNA here is from genome assembly GCF_032717465.1 of Coenobita brevimanus. NCBI lineage: Eukaryota > Metazoa > Arthropoda > Malacostraca > Decapoda > Coenobitidae > Coenobita > Coenobita brevimanus. The sequence goes on along the minus strand of NC_137018.1, from coordinate 3,927,872 downwards.
AATGTTTTACCGGTAATTCGAAAATCCAACCACTTGTGAAGGGGTTGATATACAGTATATATATATTTTTGGCCTGTCGAATTCGAAAGTCACTGCTGAACTGAATAAAACTGTTCAGCAGTAGTAAGAACTGGGTTAAAAACACGTTATCTTGTTGAGGGAGTTAAAAGATACATACTTTTATTTATTTACCTGTGGCAGCTCTCCACACCAAACTAAGGATGACATGGAAGGTTGAGGAGGGGAGATTATGGGGGTGGTGTGAGTTGGAGGGAGGGTATCCTGATGGCAGAGGGGTGGGTAAAGTGAAAGCAGGTTATCTTTGACTACCCCTTTCTGAATTAGGGCTTTTTGGTATAGATGGAAGGACAGATAGCACTAAAAGTATGAGGATATTTTTTGTAACTCCGGCATTGATTCCATGTACTGTTGCGGACACCGATATCGATTCATTTCCTTACGATAAATAACGAGACAATGAACAATGACCAAAGAAACCCAGTATAGGAATCTTCAAAACCATACAGACTTTTCAGAATACCTTGTAAAGAGTTTCATAATTCTTAAACTAAAAAGGTGGGTCGATATTTCTCTCCGTAGTTGTACAATCCCTGTCAGTAGTTATTCCGTCAGATATTTCAGGCTTAGAATTCCTGCTTTCAGACTCACCTTCCTATTATTCCGAAAAAAAAGTCTCATTAGGGCTTGATACAGTTTCCCGAGTGGCAAAGAATCATTTTACCTCAACTGTACAATGAAAATTAAAAATAATGTTACCCAATGAACGAATGAAACTGAAGTTGAGCGACGTTTCTTCCTATATTTAGGTATGTTATTAACCCCTCCAGCTCGATGACGGACTTTTTTGCAAATTTTCTCCTTTCTTTTTTTCTTTCATCCTTTTTTTCTTCTCTCTCTTTAGTTCTTTCCTTCTCCTTTTTCTTCTTCTATTCTTTTTCTTCTTTTGCCATCCGAACGATTTTATCCCCTTCACGAGATTCTTTAAACTCTAGAGGACATAACACAACACTAACCTACTTACTCCTTCAGTAAGGCAGTTCTTTCATAAGCTGAACAAAATCGTCTGGATGCAACAAAATAAAACTAAGTAATACGCCATCTTAGTGAAGACATTGACAGAAGTAAACTAATTATTTAAATTCACAATGCATAAATTTATCTCGACTAATAACACAAAAGAAGATGTAATATTGATATGAAAATAAAAACCTACTGTACAGCACAGTATTATACTATATATCATTTCGTATTTCAGAATGTACGAGTTAGGCGAGAGAAAGCGGAACGATACTCTCTCTCTCTCTCTCTCTCTCTCTCTCTCTCTCTCTCTCTCTCTCTCTCCAGTCTTTGTTCTTCCTTTCATACCGCCTGGTCCTTTGATTTAGTTACGTGCAATGGAAGACAAAAGTTAGGGACTATGCGGGGGCGGATTCCGTAACTCTCTGGCCTTCCTAACATCAATACTAAGTGGAATTATGGATTATTTAAACACCGTCAGGCTCGCCTATCTTACTCTCTGCTGAATAAGATTGTATAAGACTGTATGGAGTTAACAGAATATTTAAGGAAGTGGTGGTCTTGATGGTGATGTTGACAGTATTAACTCTCTCTCTCTCTCTCTCTCTCTCTCTCTCTCTGCTGGATTAATATCACTACCGTCAGCTGGAATATAATGATAGCCTGTAGATTTCCCGTCCATGAGAGAGTTAATGAGCTTCTTTGCGATTCCATTAACGTAGTGTCTTCCTCCCCTCGATAATAACTGAAATTGTAGTAACATAATCAGATTAGGACAATTTCACAACTGTTTCAGGCTCCCCCAACTCTAACAGTGGCGAATATTTTGACGAAATTAATCTACCCAGAGGACTTCATAAACCTATTTTCTAACTCCAATAGTTGGTAAAGCTGTCAATCGCCAAATCTTTCTTGACTGGGGCAAATCCAGCTAACGCCAGATAAGTTGTATTCTTTAGACCTTGATTCAGATGAGAGTGAGTCACAGAAGTCCGAGAGTGTTGATACTATCGCATTTGGCCGTCTCAATGTCGGGACAACTCGGCTATTCTTTTTTAGCAAACACCAGATAATTTTCTTTAGTTCAGTGGGCCATATGAACTTGAGTCTGTTAATAAGATTAGAGCTCTTCTGTAACTTTCTGAGATTTCTAACTGCAGCATTAACTGGCGTAGTTCAATACAAAAGCTATATCAACATAATGACTGTTTTTTTTCTTTTAGTAATTTCTTGCTGCCACCAAACTATCATTTGCCCGATTTGGATGGCCTTCTATTAACAACAAATTATGATGTCTATGTCTAACATCTCCAGTTCGACAAGTGCAATCTAAGGTGTGGAAGATAACTGGTGAAAGATAATTGGTTCTGATGACTAATGATGATAATGAAGATTATCATCGTTATTTTAACCTATTTTGCCACTGAATATAGAGTGTGAGGGAGCTGTAGATAGGAAAAAATAAGTTTAGATTTTGAAAATTTCTAAACAAACCTCAGTGAAATGGGCTAAACATCCCTTTACTCTCCCGCTGATGATGATGATGATGATGATGATGACAGTAATAATAATGAAGATAGGCTGTGTAGTTTACTTATCGTGACCAGCATACTATTGACGATAAGTTCTGTGTTCTCATATACTGTTATCTCTATTATTTTGTTCTGTGGGTGAGAGAACTCTGCGGCCTGCTCAATATCCGTGCTGATGAAGGACGCGAGGAGAGGAGGCCCTTAGGGGGTGGTGTGGCACGGTGTAAGGTAATCCCAGGCTGAGGTTTAAGCCCTTCCACACACTCCACCCCTTCCTCAAAATCTCCCTTCCTCACTTCCCCTCCTCTCCCCCTCCCCTCCCCCTTTCCCCACTCTTCCCTCTTCCCTCTCCCCGTGTCCGCATTCTCCCCTTCCCCTTTCACTTTTCATCTTCCCCTTGTCTCTTCATTCCCCCTCCATGCAGAACCTCTCTCCCTCCCTCAATTTCCGTTCCAGTCCTCCCTCCCCACTTCTACTTCTCTTTCCTCTCCATCCCCTCTTTCCCTTGCACCCGCCCCCCACTCACTCCCATTTCTCACCTCTCCTTTCCCTCTCTTCCCCTCCTGACCCACACTCAACTTCCCACCCACACTCACTTTCCCCTTTCTTGGTCCCCCATCCTATCCCCTTTTTTCTCAATCCCACCTCACTCCCCCCTCCTCACATCTCCCTCCTTCCCATTTCCCACTTTCCCTTCCTCCAACACTCCCTCTGAATCTCCACCTATCCCTCTCCCTGCCTTTCTCCCAATCCCTACACTCCCTCCCTTACCATTTCTCCCTCTCCCTCCTGATTCCCACCTTCCCTCACTCTCCACTCCCTCTTGGTACCACCCTTCCTCTTTCCTCCCTCCAGTCCCCTCCCACCTCCGCATATCCTTCCCCGCTCCCCTTCTTCTTCTCGCCCCCGATTCCCTCCTCCCCCCTGCCGATCCGCTTCCAGGCTTAACCCGATATTGTTTTGAAGAGCCGATAAGAGAAGGGCTTCGGTTTGGCTGCCGTGGAAACTTTAAGGGATTTTGATTTTACGAAGACTTCTCGTGGAGGGGATTCACGGTTTTTTTTATGCCATCTTTTTCTCATTTTTATTCATGTGCCTCATTGCATTTTAATTTTATTACCAAGACTTTATCGCTAAGATGAGATTTAGGTACTTTTTTTTTTCTAAACTGTAGTCGTTCCAGTTTCATGTTTTTTATTCTCGTAGTCAATCCAGTTTCATCTGTTTTAGTCACGTACTCATTCCAGTATCATCTGTTTTATTCACGCAGCCATGCCAGTATTATCTTTTTTTTTTTTTCACGTAGTCATTCCAGTATCATCTGCATTATTCACGTAGTCATTCCAGTATCGTCTGTTTTATTCACGTAGTCATTCCAGTATCATCTGTTTTATTCACGTAGTCATTCCAGTATCATGTGTTTTATTCACGTAGTCATTCCAGTATCATCTGCTTTACTCACGTAGTCATTCCAGTGTCGTCTGTTTTATTCACGTAGTCATTTTTGTATCATGTGTTTTATTCACGTAGCCATCATGTGTTTTACTCACGTAGTCATTCCAATATCATCTGCTTTATTCACGTAGACACTCCAGTTTCATCTATTTTATTCACATTGTCATTCCAGTATCATCTGTTTTATTCACTTAGTCATTCCAGCCCCATCTGTTTTATTCACGTAGTCATTCCAGTATCATGTGTTATATTCACGTTTTCATTCCAGTTTCATCTGTTTCATTCACGTAGTCATTCCAGTTCCATCTGTTATCTTCACATAGTCATTCCAGTGTCATCTGTTTTATTCACGTAGTCACTTCAGTTTCATCTGTTTTATTCACGTAGTCATTCCAGTATCATCTATTTTATTCACGTAGTCATTCCAGTATCATCTGTTTTATTCATATAGTTATTCCAGTTTCATGTGTTTCATTCACGGAGTCATTCCAGGACCATTAACTACACTTTCTCGCTAAGGTGATTATTTAATTTCGTATCGTCTGTGTGCATAGATGGTCAGGCCTGTTATATGGAGACTTCGAATAATGTGAGGATGATTTTGAGGTCTAATTCAGCTGGCGTGTTGTTGGCAATTCTCCCAGTTTTATACTTCCTGTTTCCTCTTTTCTGAATCCTACCTCACCCTATTTTTTGCCGTAAAAAAAAAAAAAGTAAGGATAATGAGGACGACGACTGTTTTTATTATCTATCGTATCTATCCATCTATCTGTCTCTCTATCTATCTTTATATATTTTTATTTATCTATCTATGTGTCTATCTATCTATCTATTCGTCTATCTGTCTATCTATCTAAAGCGAATTATTTCCTACAAATCTCCAACACTTTCTTAGCTTCGTCAAATTATGGTGTTAAATTTACAGCCACAGGAGATCTTTTATAATTCAGCCTTCCTACCACCAGACACACTCACTCAACTCAGGAGGGATCTGTAAACATTAAGGGGTGAAATACAACATTCTCCAAACACTTCCCTCCAAAATCTCAAAAAAAGGAAAAAAAATCGTCTAGATGTTGAGAGAAACTAAATACAAGGGAAAAAAAGAAAATTATTGGAAGAAAATGCACAGAAACAAAGAAAAAAAAAAAAAACAGTCTGGATGTTGAGAGAAAAAATATACAAGCAAAAAAAATCGTCTGGATGTTGGGAGAAAAAATACGCAGAAGCAAAAAATGGAAAAAATCGTCTGAATGTTGGGAGAAAAAATACACAAAAGCAAAAAATACAAAAAAATCGTCCGGATATTGGGAGGAAAAAACTCAAGAAAAAAATTGTCTGGATGTTGGGACAAAATATACAAAAAGCGAGAAAGAAAAAAAAAAAAAATCGTCCGGATGTTGGAAGGAAAAAATACAAGAAAAAAAATGGACGTAGTGAGAAAAAAAAAACAAATTTTTTCCGTGATTCTAGGAGGCATTTAGCAAAAGTCTATAATACTTCTCTGAGCTGCGTCAAAATATGGTCTTAAGAGTCTATAATGAGGCAATTAAAGTTTGATATAGGGCGATACGGGGGACCTACTGTAAATAAGGGTGAAGATTTACCCTCCCCTCTCTCTCTCTCTCTCTCTCTCTCTCTCTCTCTTTCATTTAAATCAAGCTACCACTAGTCCATTTATTAAACTTAGGGACAACTAGTAGTGGAAGAATTTATGAAGTTTGTATTTCACTGATCCAGTTTGCAAAGTTCCTTCTGAGTTGAATTAAATGGTTTACAGATTATTAAGGGGAAAAAAAATAAAAGGCGTCATTGATTTGAAAGGGGGTGAGATACTCTTCGATGGCTTACCCTTTAAATACTTTTTCTTTTTTTCTTTTTTTTTCTTTTTTTATTTTTTGCCAACTATTAATCCCTGGAGCCGAGAGACACATTTTGTATCTGAGTCATGCTCACACCAAACGATTTAGCTGCTGCTTTTTCTGTAGGGTTCAGTATAGTCTTCATTATTCCTTTCAGTGTAGATGTCTAAAGGCTTTAATAAAACCACGTTGAGTTACGCAGAATAAACTAAAGTAAAGCCTCATTGTAGTAACATATGGCTGCTAGCTTTGTCTAGGGAAAAAATGTTTAAGTTCTCTTACATGTGCGTGTGTGTGTGTGTGTGTGTGTGTGTGTGTGTGTGTGTGTGTGTGTGTGTGTGTGTGTGAAGATGCAGCAATTTGCAGCATTTTTATTCTGACCTGGACACTTTTCAGTCGGGCAGAAACTGCTGTATCTTGACAATGTAACACAGTTTAAGTATATATTCATTCTACTGTTATACGACTGGTCACTCAGGTTCACTGTCGAGACTAACTGGCTTACTTCTAAACCTCTGTGCTCCCTTGTGGGCAATGAAGAACTGGATAATCGGTAAACTACTGTACTATTACGCATTTACACGTGATATATAGACCATCACAATACCCTGAGAGTAACATGAGCTTCATTACTGTTCCTGCTCGTTACCTCTCCCTCACCTAACTGTCGCAGCGAAATTTAAGCTACGGACGGGGAGGGGGGGGGGGGAAGACGAAGGGTACCTTTGATAGCCACATCCACCCTACGCGTATCCGCCACCCCAAAGCATCCACACAGTGTCTTTTGTCTCTGGGCATAAAGCTTACCCCTCCGACAAACCCCAGATGCACAACGCATGCACCTCAGACACCAACCAGCCACTATCCATTGGGAACAACAAAAATAGATGGTTTTGACTGGGTGACGCACAAAATCTCAACAGTTGCATTTTGCCTCATTCGTGCTACAAAAGCGTGCAATGAAGCGGTTGGTGAGTGAGTGAATGACACAGTTAAGGACACAGACAGGATTGAACAGCCCTATCGAGTGCTGCAAAAATCACAATACGCCACTTCCATGATTGTCTCATCCTTCTGCGATTAAGGTCTTGAAGTCCTGTCTGTTCTTATGCTGCATTGAAATGCTTATGTGACAGTTTTAACTACACTTCCTATTCAAAATTTACCAAAATGGCGTCAATTCACCCAGCCTCGGAGTCCCCAGAGGGGGGGAACATAAATGCCCCCGCCATCTGCCCCTCTCCCGGTGACGACTCGAGGTGCCTGGAACCACTGTCTGACTCTCTTCTTCTTCATTTCTGCAACATTCGCGGCCTTTCATCTAACTTTCGCTCTGTTGAGCACCACCTCTCCTCCTCTAAACCTCACCTTCTTTTTCTAACGGAGACTCAGCTGTCTGAGGCAACTGACAGCAAACCCTTTTCTGTATCCTCCTACTTTCTCTATACTCATTTCAAAGCCAAAGGTGGCTGTTGTGTATACATACGCAACGACTTATCTTGCTCTCGTGTTCCTGAACTTGATTCTTCTGAATTCTCCACTCTCTGGCTTCGGCTTTCCTGTCATTCTCTGACTAAATATATCTGTGCTGTTTACTTATCCCCTAATTCTACTGACTATCAAAAATTCTTTAACTATCTTACTTCTACGATGGAACACATTCTGTCCATTTCTCCTTTCTCTGAAATCTCCATTCTTGGAGATTTCAATGTTCACCACCACCTTTGGCTCTCCTCTCCTTTCACGGATCCACCTGGTGAACAAGCCTACATCTTTTCTATCCTTAATGACCTAGAGCAGCTTGTACAGCACCCTACCCGTATCCCTGACCGCCTTGGAGAGAGCTCCAACATACTTGACCTCTTCCTCACAACTAATCCTTCTGCTTACTCTGTTAATCTTTTCTCTCCGTTGGGCTCCTCCGATCACAACCTTATTACCTTAACCTGTCCTATCGCTCCAGTACGGCCTGCGGACCCTCCAGGGAAACGTCGTCTGTGGCATTTTGGAGCTGCGGACTGGGAGGCCCTCAGGCAGTACTTCTTTGATTTTCCCTGGAATGATTATTGCTTCCATGGCCGTGAGCCATCTGAGTGTGCCTTGCGCATTACGGAGGTTATTCTCTCGGGCATGGAAGCATACATTCCTTTCTCATATCCTTTGACTAACGCAAGAAAGCCTTGGTTTAATCACGCTTGTTCTAATGCTGTCCGCAACAAGGAGAAGGCCTACAAAAGGTACCGGAGCCAACCCACCCGAATCACATAATCTTTACGTTTCTGCCCGGAATCGTGCTAAATCTGTTCTTCGCTCTACTAAAAATAATTTCATCCATACTAAATGCTCTCAACTCTCCAACTCGAATTCTTCCCGCTCCTTCTGGCACCTTGCCAAAAATCTTTCTAACAACTTTACCTCATCATCCTTCCCTCCTCTTTTCTACTCTGATGGTTCTGTAGCTATTTCTTCTACTGATAAAGCAGATCTCTTCGCACAGACTTTCTCCTCCAATTCCACCTTAGACGATTCCGGTGCTGTTCCTCCATCACTTCCCCCCTCTGACTTCCTCATGGCTGACATTAAAATTTCTTCAGTTGATGTATTTTCTGCCATTACTGGCCTCAGTACTAACAAGGCATATGGGCCTGATGGGGTCCCTCCTGTTGTTCTCAAAAACTGTGCTTCTGTGCTTACACCCTGCCTAGGCAAACTATTTCGCCTTTGTCTGTCAACTTGTACCTTTCCTTGTTGCTGGAAGTTTGCACTCATTCAGCCAGTCCCAAAGAAGGGTGACCACTCCCAACCCTCCAACTATCGTCCAGTTGCTTTAACGTCCTGTATTTCAAAAGTTTTCGAGTCAATTCTTAATAAAAAAATTTTAAGGCATCTTTCCTATCACAACCTTCTTTCCGATCGTCAGTATGGGTTCCGTCAGGGACGCTCCACTGGCGATCTTCTCACCTACCTTTCAGATTCCTGGTCATCCTCCTTTCGGGACTTTGGCGAAAGCTTTGCCATTGCACTTGACATCTCAAAGGCTTTCGATCGAGTCTGGCATAAATCTTTAATTTCCAAACTGCCCTCCTACGGTTTCTATCCTTCTATCTGTACCTTCATCGCTAGCTTCCTTTCTGGTCGTTCTATAGCTGCTGTCGTAGACGGCCATCGTTCTTCTCCTAGATCTATCAACAGTGGTGTTCCTCAGGGCTCTGTCCTATCACCAACTCTCTTCCTTTTATTCATCAATGATCTTCTAAGCTGTACATCTAACCCTATCCACTCATACGCTGATGACTCCACCCTTCACCTTTCCATTCGGTTCCCAAAACGCCCATCTCAACAGTTACTTCAAGAAACAAGGGATGAGGCTATGGCACACCTAATGTCTGACTTGGCTCATATCTCTGACTGGGGTAAAAATAATATGGTTGTCTTTAATGCTTCTAAGACTCAGTTCTTACACCTATCAACCCGACAAAATCTTCCACAGGTGTACCCACTAATGTTTAATAATATTCAGATTAATCCTGCATCATCCTTGAACATGCTTGGGGTTTCATTTACTCGGGACTTATCTTGGAAAGATCATATTACATCTCTTGTAAAATCTGCTTCCAAGAGATTGGGTGTGCTAAGCCGACTCCGCTCTTTCTTCACCCCTGCACAATTGTTGACTCTATACAGGGGTTTTATCCGCCCCTGTGTGGAGTACAACTCTCATGTGTGGGGAGGCTCCCCACATACAGCTCTTCTCAATAGGGTGGAGTCAAAGGCTTTTCGTCTCATTAACTCTCCTCCTCTTACTGACTCCCTTCAACCTCTGTCTCTTCGCCGCACTGTTGCATCTTTATCTCTTTTCTATCGCTACTTTAATGGTCACTGCTCCTCTGAACTGTCTGCTTGCATTCCTCCACCTCTACGACGGGCGCGTAGCACCCGTCTGGCAGCAAACTCTCATCCCTTTTCTGTCCAACTCTCTAATGCAAGAGTTAACCGTTACTCCCAGTCTTTCATTCATGCAACAGGTCAGCTCTGGAACTGTCTCCCTCTGTCTGTATTTCCTCCTGCCTATGATCTCCAGTCTTTCAAACGCAGTGTGTCCAGGCATCTCAAAATGATCGGATCTTGAATTTGGCTCTCTATTGTATTTTGTTTTTCTCTTGGAGGGAACTGTTACTGCGGGCTCATGGCCTTTGGTTCCTTCTTCCTCGCATAAAAAAAAAAAAAAAAAAAAAAAAAAAATATTTACCACCACGATCACCAAGATCATCATCATCGTTATCATTAGTACTATAACGATCTGACGAAGTAGTTTTCCCTCTAGTATACACGTAAATGGAGGAGGAAGGACCTAGAAATAAGACAATGAAAACACGAATGCAGGAAAACAGCCAACAGAGAACTTTGTGAAATGAACCGTACATCCATTCTTGCGAGGGTGGAGGTACACTTGGCGGACGAACGAAACAAGCATTAGCGAACTTAGTAGTGGGCATGTGCAGTCGATGTGGCGCGCATAGTCGAACCTAAACGAGCTTATATGAACGTCTGAATGAGTGTCGGATCATCATTATTTATTTCAAGATCTAATGGATGGTGATAAATCCAGCACATGCAGACTGCCTTACCTTCCTTTGACATGTTGGACCGTGACTGATTGCAGTGGGAATATTAAAGCCTTCATCTACTGCGGAGGTTCCAGAATATATGCGATACCGTTCGTGAATGCTGTTAGGCAGTGTTTGTTCAGATTCGTTCGCCAAGTGTAAATCCACCTAAGGAGGACGCATGCTTGATAAATTCTGGATAGTTTAAGAATGGACTAAAGTTGGTGATTGCTCTGTCTTACATTCTGTATTATATTAATCTTTTTTTTTAAAATTATTCTGCAACATGCATAAAAAATAGAAGCACAAAATAAGGTAAGAATTTCAATAAGAACATGATGTTTTTTTCTTCGCATGGGCGGGGGGGCTGGGGATTAAAAAAAAAAAAAAAAACAGTTTCTTCAGGATTTTGACGTACTTTATATTTTATTCTTTCTAACACCTGAAGATTTTAGTCATGTCCTGGGTAGACCACTAAAAGGCTGGTGGAAGCCGTATCTAACTTATTAAAGTCAAAATGTCTATCTTAAGATGGTCGAAAAAGTCTGGAAATAATCAAAAATATAAACATCAGATGTCCAAGGGTTGAAAGCGTTAATAATCACCATAAATAATACAGTCTGGAGAAATAAATATACTGCATGTTTGCCTTTCCGAAAAGTACACACGACTTACAATAACAGGTTTTACTGATGACGGATTTTTAATGATATTCTCTTGCAACCTCCAGACGATATTTTCAGCTCTGAGAAGACGTACTGCCGTGAAAAGATCAATGAGGGCTGCATGTAACCTCTTCAGTTCGAAAAATCTTCTCCAAAATTGAATAAAAATGAAAATACGTCATCGCACAGAGTTTTTTCACAGTAAAGCCTAATGGTTTTCTGTAAGCCAGGAAACCATTTACAACGCTGGGTAATAACATACTACCAACTATACGTGTTCCCTACGTGCCAACAAGTGGGCTGGCGGAGGGTTAGTGCCCCTTCCCTTAAACAACTAACTCAAAGTCAAAAGGCCACCCCTTACGAGATTATGGAGTTTGGGTATAGATAGACAGACATTTACAAAGCAAAATAACCTGATGATTTTTACACCTTTCGCGATTGCAAAGGGGATGTGTGTGTGTGTGTGTGTGTGTGTGTGTGTGTGTGTGTGTGTGTGTGTGTGTGTGTGTGTGTGTGTGTGTGTGTGTGTGTGTGAACAATAAAATTCCATCAGATTTTATCCGATATCAACCAAATTTGGTGGATGGGTTGAGGGTCAGTCAGGGCTGATTTATTACTTATGAGAATTACTTATGCGAATTTAAAAAAATAAATAAAAGAGAACAGAAAAAAATGTCAAATAGTTTATGGTAAGCAAGGATGGAAGCCTTCAATTTTGGGAGCAATCCTTCAGAGGTTAAAGTCACAGAGTAAGCTAAAAAAAATTAATTTGATTTGGCCAAACTTGGAGGAAAGTTTTCATTTTGAGAACAGTAGGTCAAAAGTTAATGTCATACAGTAAAGCCAATTCAAGCAATTTGTATTAGATTTGGACCAAAGTTGGTGGAAGTGTTGATGGTCAGCCAAGAAAGTTATCAGATTCAGAGAGGTTTAGGTCGAAGAGCAAGGTCATATGCCTGGCCCTTAGTCAGAGTGTAGGGCGCGGGTGTTGCAGTTTTACGTTCTTCTTTCTGTTTCCCTTAAAGTTAAATGCAGCATCAAAATTCCATGACACACAATACACATATGTACCCTGAGAGTGAATGGCAACAACTCCCACTGAGCCATAACTTCTCTTTCTTCTTTTTTCCCCAGCACGCACTAGATCAATCTCGGCAAAGTGGCTGCATTCTAGTGGGCCTCATCTCCCGTCTCGGCATATCTTTTCCCCGCCATTTACACCCAAATATATCCCTCCTTTATATGCTACTTCATTTTTACTGGTGATATACTCTTTTTATTTGCTCGCCTGCTCGGGACTCCTCCTCTCTCACTCCCCCCATCCTCGTTCCATAATCCTCTTCTTTTCCTCTTTGTGTTCTTCCTATTTTCTTACTTGCCCCTGTGTGTGTGTGAGTGTGTGTGTTTGTGTTTGTGTGTGTGTGTGTGTGTGTGTGTGTGTGTGTGTGTGTGTGTGTGTGTGTGTGTGTGTGTATGTGTATTTACGTACCTATTGAGCGGTCTGTTCTTCACGTCCATCGCTAGGCCTATGTCACTTTTTTTTTTTTCCTACAGCCTCTGAGCCCAATCCCCAAGTCCTCTGTTCTCCGGCATTCGTCCCACATATCATCTCTCCCTGTTCGCTCCCTCTAAGCTCATTTCCGTCTTCTTCCCTGTTTCTTTCGTCCTCCTATCCCCTCCCATTTCCTTCTTGCTTCCAGACTCGCCATTCTTTCGTCAGTCTTTCATCCTTCCCAGACCCTTGCCTTTTCCACTCCACCCAGTTCTTCATGGCCCCTCTGTTCTCACTCATTGCTCCCTCGGTAACGGCAATAGCCAATTCATATTACCCTGTCGGAGTGAAGGCAGAGCCGAGGCTAGGATACTATAGTCCAAAACTCTTATTCTCGTCGGTTCAGGAAGCTCCCTAACACCTGTTTCTTAGCGATTTATTTTTGGATATGGTTGGTTAATATCCCTTTGAATGTTGTTTATGCAGAGTATTGTGGTATTGGAAGGATCTATGTAACACAGAAAAGTTAAGTTAGGTGTAATAAACAAAACAAATCGGTTAGGAAAAGGTGTTAGGGAGCTTCCTTAACCTACAAGAACACGGGTGCAAGTCACAGAAACGTTTTCATGAGACATAAAACTCAGGACACCTCTTGGACTTGAACCATGGCCCATTAAGACACAAGCAACAAGGATATGAGGCATGTCATCCATAACAATCTCCCATAACTCATTCACTTTGTCTCCTGTGTTCTGCATATTTATCATTTTTCTGACCTTTCCTTCCCAAACCATCTCAACTCCTCTGTCTCTCCATCATCTGTCAGACCCCCCTTACAACTCATTCCTTTTGTTTCCTTTCTTCCATTCTTCTTTTAGTTTTTCATAGTTTTCCGACTTTCCTTTCCTCCCCCATCTGCCCATCATCTCTCAGAGCCCTCTGGAGACTCACTCCCTGTGTCTCTTCTTTTCACTATTGCTCTCTTACTTCTTTGTATCGCCTTGTCTTCCGACTCTCTCTTCATTCTCGTCCCGGAATCTTCTCGTGTTTTCCCACCACTTTTCTTTTCCTTTTCTTCTACATTTCTATTTTTCCCGACCTCTCCCTCTATTTCCATTCCCCTTGTCCCCAGTTCACGCATTGCACTTCCCTCCCTCCCCCAGCTGGATTAATATGGGATGTAATTATTCTTGAGTTGAGGATATAATTGTATTGGATGACATGTTTATATGTCTTTATTCATATAGCTGTCTCAATTAACAAAACTAGAATAAACATAAAACACGAAAAACAAAACGATTTCTGTGAACGGTAAATGGTTACAGAGAACGGAATATTCTGTAATTTGGTTGAAGTATTTGATACGAACCCTGCAACCCAGTTCGTATCCTTATCAGTTCGTCCTTCAATTGTTTATCAGGTTCTCCCATAACTCTTCGTCTCTCCCTGATCTTCGATTCTCTGTTCGATTTCGTCCCGTTATCTGTTTCTCTAATGTGTATTTCTCTCTCTCTCTCTCTCTCTCTCTCTCTCTCTCTCTCCTCCACGCTTTTTCTTCCACCCCTCGTCTCTCACAGATCCCCCAAACCCATTCCTCATCTGACCCATTCTCTCCCAATCCTTCCTCAGTCTCCACCACTCCCCACCCTTCCCTTCCTTCCCATCTCCACCAATATCCATCTCTCTCTTTTTCCTCCTCCTTTATCTCGTGTCTCCTTCTCTATTCCTTCTTGTGTGATCCTTTTTTCCAATCATCTTTTTTTTTTTATATATATAATTTTATCTATCGCATATCCAGTCTTCTTTCTCTC
>NC_137018.1:3820907-3910907 GCF_032717465.1 Coenobita brevimanus | reverse complement strand
CACCACACAAAATCACACTCTCACACCACACCACACAAAATCACACTCTAACACCACACCACACAAAATCACACTCTAACACCACACCACACAAAATCACACTCTCACACCACACCACACAAAATCACACTCTCACACCACACCACACAAAATCACACTCTCACACCACACCACACAAAATCACACTCTAACATCACACCATACAAAATCACACTCTCACACCACAGCACACCGCACAAAATCATATCATCACACCACACAACACAAAATCATTCTCCCAAACCACACCACACAAAATCACACTCCCACTCCACACCACACCACACCACACCACACCACATGATCACAATCCCACACCACACCACACCGCTCCACGCCACACCACACAACACAAGGTCATACTCCCACACCATACCACACCAAGGACATTAACAGAAAGGTCCTGAATCTCCCTCACTTAGTACCTTTTTATACAGTATCGTTTCCACCAGACAAATTTATTCTAGTGAGGAAAAAAGTTTCGACCTGACGGAATTTGATAAAAACGTTCCTTAGTCCCTCGGAAGGAAAAAACGTTCCTTAGCCCCTTGAGAAAAAAAACGTTCTTTAGTCCCTCGGACGGAAAAAACGTTCCTTAGTCCCTTGAGAAAAATAAAAACTTCCTTAGCCCCTTGAGAAAAAAAAACGTTCCTTAGTCCCTTGAGAAAAAAGCGTTCCTTAGTCTCTTGAGAAAAAAGCGTTCCTTAGCCCCTTGAGAAAAAAAACGTTCCTTAGTCCCTTAAGAAAAAAAGTTCCTTAGTCCCTTGAGAAAAAAAAAACGTTCCTTAGCCCCTTCAGAAAAAAAACGTTCCTTAGTCCCTTGGAAGAAAAAAACGTTCCTTAGGGCCTTTTAAAAAACGTTCCTTAGCCCCTTGAGAAAAAACGTTCCTTAATCCCTTGAAAATAAACTAAAAATGTTCCTTAGTCCCTTGAGAAAAAAAAAGTTCCTTAGTCCCTTGAGAAAAACGTTCCTTTGCCCCTTGAGAAAAAAAACGTTACTTAGCCTCTTCACTGCCAAGGATTTCCCCCTAGATAAAAAAATAAATAAGTAAATAAATAACTTACGAGGGTAGTAAGAATAAACGAGTAAATCACGTCGTAAGATTTAAGGAGTGAACCTGGATCGGGATACGCAAACGCACTTGCGATCATTTTCCATCGTAACTCAGGTACTGACTTCCAAGAGGGGCAAGGAGGCTGTCGAATCTTCCTCTGTCTCTTGGGCCCCTAACACCTCTTCCCTTGCGATTTATTTTTAGATATGGCTGGTTAATATCCTTTTGTAAGTTATTTCTACAGAGTGTGGCGATGTTTCAAGGATTTATAATAACACAGAATAGGACACTGAGTAAAAAGCAACATAAATCGCTTAAGAAAAGGTGTTAGGGAGCTTTAACTGACGAAATACAGGCTTTGTTCTTTGTTATGAGACCATAATTACTGAAGAATATAACTTTTTTTCTGCAGGATAGTTTAGGTCAAAGGGGTGAAAAGTCTCCCCTTGTCTAGTTCTTCCAGGTTAAAAAAAAAAAAAAAAAAAAAAACATACGACAGGTGAATCGATCGTAAATATGTCTAATAATCTCGCCTTTATTACAATATTTTTTTCTTTTGTTCTCCCTGCTGCCTTACGACTATATTCTTTTTAGGACAAGTATATTCATTTTAGGACGAGTATATTCATTTTAGGACTAGAGTATTCATTTTAGGATAAGTATATTCTTTTTAGGACGAGTATGTTCATTTTAGGACTAGGATATGCATTATAGGACATGAATATTCTTTTTAGGACGAGTATTTTCTTTTTAGGACGAGTGTATTCTTTTTAGGACGAGTATATTCTTTTTAGGACGAGTATATTGCTTTTGGAACGAATATAATCATTTTAGGACGAGTATATTCTCTTTGGGACAAGCATATTGTTTTTGGGACGAATATAATCTTTTTAAGGAGGAGTACATTCTTTTTAGGACGAGTATATTCTTTTTTGGACGAGTATATTCTTTTTAGGACGTCTTTTTAGGACGAGTATATTCTTTATAGGGCAATTTTTTTTTAGGACGTGCGTATATTTTTTTAGGACGAGTATATATTTTTAGGAGGGATATATTCTTTTGAGGACAAATATATTCTTTTTAGGACGAGTATATTTTTTTTTAGGAAGGGCCCCTCGGTGACCCCTTTAGTATGATGCCGTCTTAATTTTATTCTTATTTTCCATGGAAGATGTTTATTAATCCAAGGAAAGGTGGTCATAGTGAAGGATTTAAGTTTACGAGAATCTTACAATACTTTTATGAGAAAGATGGTGACTTCTTCCATTCTCTCTCTCTCTCTCTCTCTCTCTCTCTCTCTTTCATTTTGCTTCGTCAGTTAATTGTTTTCAGCTTGTGAGTGACTTCTTGACTGGAATGCTTAGAGGCAGTCTTGATAAAATCGCCTTGAGGTAGCAAGAACAAGCAAAAAAGAAAGAAAAAAGAAAAGAAGACGTCCCTCCTCTGAAAACCCTTCGAAAAAAAAAGAAGCAAGCCTCTCTCTCTCTCTCTCTCTCTCTCTCTTCAAGTCAGATAGACAAACACAGAAAGACAAAGAGAGAGGCTGAAACTCAGATATATAGATAGATAGATAGATAGATAGATAGATAGATAGATACTACATATAGATAGATAGATAGATAGATAGATAGATATACATAGAGAGAGAGAGAGAGAAAGAAAGAAACTTAGAGATAAAAACAGAGACATGCAGACAGAGACAGACACAGATATGTTGATAGAAAGAGACCGACAGACAGATAGGTAGAGAAATAGACAGACAGACAGAAAGACAGAAAAATAAGTACGATCGTATTTACTGGGAGACGAAGTTAATGACACAAGTAAACTCTTCTTTTTCTGTGTCCCTTACGCTTCTTGGTTTAGATAGATAGATAGATAGATAGCTAGACTGATAGATAGATATTTAGATAGAGTGATGAACAGGTAGATAGACAGGAGACAGACAGCAAGACAGATAGCTAGACAGACCGACAGGCTTCTTTACAGCGGCGTAATGACAAAACCAAAAAAAAAAAAAAATGACGTGTCCCTCACCCATCTTGATTTTGATAGATCGATACATAGAAAGAAAAAGAGAGAAAGAAAGAATGAAAGAAAGAAAGAAAGAAAGATAGATAGACAGATAGATTTATAGACAGAGAGAGAGACAGACAGATAGACAGATAGACAGACACACAATTGAATATACAGAGACAAGAAAATATGGAGACAAACAAAACTAATGATATAAATTCCTCTTCTTTTGTACCTATCAGCCTCCTTGGTTTATATACACAGAGATAGATAAAGATAGACAGATGTTTGATTGACGGGCAGATAGACAGACACATAGACAGACAGATAGAGAGAAAATGAGACAGAGATATAGGTGGAGAGAGAGAGAGATAGGTAGATTGACTGATTAAATGTTTGACTGGGAATTAGACAATAGACAAAGAGAGAAACAGAGATAAAGACAGTAGGACACATACAGATAGACAGACAGACTGACAGACAGATAGATAGACTGATAGGTAGACAGACAGACAGCTAGATAAATTGACAGACAGATAGATAGACAGATCGACATATGATAGGGAACGAAATGATAAAGTAAGAACCACATATAAAACCCCTCTCCCTCTGTGTAACTTATCCCTCTTAGTGCAGATAGATAAATAGATAGACTGATAGATAGACAGACAGGCAGATAGACAGACTGGTAGACAGATAGACAGAAAGACAGAATGGATGATTGATAGAAAGGCAAATGACGAAGGTAGAACTACAGATAATTTTCCCCTCCCTCTGTGTCCCTTAGAGAGATAGATATACAGACAGAAAGACAGACAAACAGACAGATAAATAGAGAGATAGATAGACAGATAGTTGGATGGATAGATAGACAGACAGACAGACAGACAGAATGAGGGACAGAAAACAAAGCATTCGGGAAAAAATCTTAGCAAAAAAAATAAGTAGAAAGGCATATACACATTTACATGATGGCAGACAAAAGTGAAATTCTTTTAATCCCTCTGTTTCCTATCACACATGGTTTAGATAGATAGATAGAGAGATAGATAGATGAACAGATCGGTAGACAGGCAAACAGACAGATAGATAAATTGATCGACTGACACAGATGGATTAGATAGATAGTTAAATAAATAGAAATATGGATGAGCAAACAATGGATATATATGGATAGATAGATAAATAGATAGATAGATAGACAGGCTGTTAGATCGACGGAATGGTAAATGGATAAACTGGGAAGACAGAAAGAGGACGAAGCTAAAGACGAAACTACCTTGTTCTACTTCTCTGTGGCTCTCATCCCTCTTGGCTTTGGTAGATAGATAGAAGGATAGACGGACAGACACACAGATAGATAGATAGACAGACAGATAGATGGATGAACAGATATATAGACAGACTGATAGGTAGGTGGACAGACAAAATGATAGATGAAAATAATTAGAAAGATTGAAAGACAGAAGACGTGTAAGACACATCATCCACTGTTACCCTCACCCCACTAGGCTTTGAAAGACAGATAGAGAAGCCGATAGATAGATAAATAGACAGATAGACAGATAGGTGGGCAGCTGGAAAGAAAATTTAATGTTAATGACAATACAAACCTCTTCCCATCCCCCTTGGTTTAAACAGAGACATTTGGAAGAACAGGTGTATATGCTTCTGTTTCTGTTGTTAGTTTTTCAGTAATCCTGCTAACAGACAAACAAACTAACGAGCAAACAGACAAACAGAGGTGAAAACATACTCTCCTTGTCTGGGAGAATGAGTTTTGTTTTATCAACAAAAAGAAAGACAAATGTTTAAGTGAAAATTAATCAGTTCTCCCTCTGTCTGTCATTCTCTCGGACA
This sequence comes from Coenobita brevimanus, assembly GCF_032717465.1. Taxonomy (NCBI): domain Eukaryota; kingdom Metazoa; phylum Arthropoda; class Malacostraca; order Decapoda; family Coenobitidae; genus Coenobita; species Coenobita brevimanus. The sequence continues at coordinate 3,905,937 of NC_137018.1, read as the reverse complement.
AAGAGAGAATGTTTTCACCTCTGTCTCTTTGTTCGTTAGTTTGTTTGTCTGTTAGCAGGATTACTGAAAACTAAAACAGAAATCTGGACCAAAATTGATGGGAAGATAGCCCATGTCCCAGCGAACAATTGATTAACTTTTGGGACCGATGTTTATTAGTCTGTTTGTCTGTTACCAGGATTACTCAAAATGAGAGATTTGGACCAAATTTGGTGGGTAGATAGCCAGTGTCCCAGGAAAGAATTGATTATGTTTTGGGACCAATACAGGTCGTGTTAAGGGTGCTGGATCTGGAAAACACTTTTTGCGAAGCCCTAATCAGTGATGTGAGAACCTAACCCAATATGAAGAGTGGTTTGGAAATTACTCTGCCCTTGTAAGAGAGATGCGCTCCACTGAGAGCCCCTCTAGTTCCCTTTGTTTGGATTACATAGAGTGAAAGATAACGGACAGAATGATAGAAAAATAGTCAGCAAGAAACACACACCAAAAAATTGAAGATATATATTTACAACACATCAACACTGAGACAAAAGTAAATCTCTTTTCCATCTATTTTTCATATCCCTAGACATAGATTAAATAGACTGACAAATAAAAGGAGAGAATGACAGAAAAAGTGCCATCAAGAAAGACAGGCAACAGTATAAATGAACCTGAAGTTAGAGACAAAAGTAAAGATGTATACCCTCTGATTTTTCATCTTTATCGACTTAGATTTAATAGATTGACAGAAAACAGACAAAAAGACAAAAATATACATAAAAAGAGTGAGAGAAAAAGTAAAAATGAAAATAGGAAATATATATACAAACATGAAGTCTGAGACAAAAGTAAATCTCGTCTCTCCCTGTGTCTCTCATCTCTCTTGGTTTAATACACTTCGCGGTCAGTGGTCATCACACAATGACGTCTTGTGATGCCACTCCCGTCCTGGACCGCCTCTCAAAGACAAGGAGTTTTTCTGTAGGGGGATTGGGCGGGGGGGGGGAGGGGAGGAAGGAGGGGAGAAGTGGTGGAATGAGGGAAGGGAGAGGAAGGCTGGGGGGGAGAGGAGAAAGGGAGAAGTGGGAGAAGAAAGATGAGGAGAGAGAAGGGAAGGGAGAGGAAAGGGAGAAAGGAAATGCTGGGAGATGAGTGGGAATGGGGAGAAGGGAGAAGAAAGAAGAGAACGAAGGTATGGAAGACAAAGGACTGAAAGGGAGGGAGAGGAAAGAGAGAGAATGGGAGAAGAGAGATAAAAAATTAAGGAACACAAGGAAGGATAAGGAAGTGAAAGAAGTGAAAGTAAAGGGGAAAGCGAGAGACAAGAAAAGGGGTAAAGAAGGCAAGAAGAGGGAAGAAAGGGTATGAGGGAGCAGAGTTTGCAGGGGATACGAGACAGGATGGGGGAAAAGAACGGAGAAGGAAAAGGTAAAGGAAGGGAAAAGAGAGGGAAGGGAGAAAGAGGAGGAAATGGAAAAGGATGGCCAGGAAGGGAGAGGAAGTGAAGGAAAGGAGAAAAAGTGAGAGGAAGAAGAGACGAGAATAGGAATGAAAGAGAAGGGAGAAGAAGGGTAGGAAGCAAGGCAATGAAGAAGACGGTAGAAGAGAAGAGGGAGAAGAGGAGAGGGAGAAGAGCAGGAAGAATATGAGGGAAGGAGAAGGAAGGAGGAAAGAAGGCAAGCTACAGAGGGGAGGGAAACTATGGAAGAATATGGAAGAGGAGAGGAAATGAAGAAGAGTGGGAAGAGGAGAGGTGCGAAGATGGAGAGTGATTAAGAATGTGACTTGGTGTAAGCGTGAAAGGGCAGTCTGTAAGTGTGTGTGTGTGTGTGTGTGTGTGTGTGTGTGTGTGTGTGTGTGTGTGTGTGTGTGTGTGTGTGTGTGTGTGTGTGTGTGTGTGTGTGTGTGTGTGTGTGTGTGTGTGTGTGTGTGTGTGCAGAAGAGAGGGGAGTGTGGGAATGGATTATGTATATGTGTATGTATCTGTGTGTATATGGATGAGGAGGCTTTGTGTGTGTGTGTGTGTGTGTGTGTGTGTGTGTGTGTGTGTGTGTGTGTGTGTGTGTGTGTGTGTGTGTGTGTGTGTGTGTGTGTGTGTGTGTGTGTGTGTGTGTGTGTGTGTGTGTGTACCTGTGTGAACAGAACTAAAACAATTTTCATTTGATTTGGATTATAGAAACTAGAGGGTGGATTTGTAATTTTCAGAAGTCGTAGGTCAGAGGTCAAGGTCACATGTTATGGTCAACGACAGGAATTTTTATCCAATTTAGAACAGCGTCAGGGTGTTGCTGTTAGATGGACAAGGAAACAGAAACCATTTGTCACTGCACCACTATCCCTTCCCTTCTCTCTCTCTCTCTCTCTCTCTCTCTCTCTCTCTCTCTCTCTCTCTCTCTCAAGGGGTCAGTGAAGGCCATATCTAACCACTACTGTTCGAAGAGTCTCTCCTAAGCAGAATAAAATTTCCTGGATATAGCAAGAATAACAAACACTGGAGGGGGAGGGAGAGGGGGCTTTGAGATAAAAGAGACATAGCGTCCGAAATTTGACTTTTGTCCTTGATATTGACCTTTGATTAATCTCCACCAACATCGGATCACCTCTGCCAAACCCAAGTAACATTTATGCACCATTTTTTTCTTGATTCGGATAAAGCTTTCATTAAAATAGAGTGGCTGTAGATACCGCTCCACTATACTCTTTTTACTCCAACCTGGCCAAAAATTGCTATCTCTCTATTGTCAATACTGAGGTGGAAAAAGATATTAACGATTAAGCTAGTCATGAAGAAATGTTAATGGAAAGGATGAAAAGCTACAACACTGTCATATTGTGCCACTGAAATACGTGATATAAGCTGCAAAGGGATGAAAACCTAGGCCAAGTTAATGTGAAGAATCTATAGTAACTCATGTGACAGTATCCTATGTGTTGCTGGGACGGGTCGGTAGGCTAGTGTGGGTGTGGTTGTGGCTGTGGGAGTAGGAAATGTAAAAACGATTCAGGGAAGATATTGATAACAATGAGCCATCCCCACAACACAGGAAAAATCGCCCGGCGGAGTGGAAGTGGAGTGTTATACGAGTAGCCTATATGGACCATCCTGCTTATTTTGTTACCATGCATACATAAATACTCGTATATTCACAGAAAGAGACTCGATCACAATAGCTACGCCTGTGATGTCGCCAGTTGTCCTTTGAGTTGGATAGGTCAAGAGGGAGTTCATGCAAGTGAAGATTATGGGAAAACGAGAAGAAGAAGACCGAACATAAAAGAGGCTGAGGAATAGAGACATAGTACACGAGGGAGGACTACTGGAAACGGTGGCAAGATTAGAAGAAAGGATTTGTGCCGGGTTAAAGTGAATGAATTCTGGGATTAGACGCCAAAGAATAAGGGTATAGGTAGATCGCTTGGACCATTTATGTTACGTTTTGTGTGAGAATTTGTTCCTGAAACTGGGGTAGGAAATACACACACACACACACACACATATATATATATATATATATATATATATATATATATATATATATATATATATATATATACTGTATATATATATATATATGTTTCTCTTGTTTCTCCTTCAGTATAAAGAGTACAGAGAAGCCCAGAGTACAGCTCGTGCCTCCATTTCCTTTAACTATTGACCTGACTGCTTCCCCAGTCTTGTCCCTTACAGCTCTGTTCACAGCTCGCCCTCCTTATCCCCTCACCACTCCTCTCCTCCCCCATCTATTCTTTCTATTCTCTTAACCCACCCCATCTCCCGCTGTTGTCTTTTCCCTTTCCCCTCTCTGCCAGTCCCTCTTCTGTCACCAGCACCACCCTCTCTCCTCGCCACCCGTTCCCCCTCCTCTCATGGCCCTCCTCCTCTCCCCTGATCGCCCTCTCCCTCTTCCCTCATCACCCTCCTCCTCTCCCTTAACCATCCGCCCCTCTCCCCTCACCACTCACCCTCACACACTCGCTCCACCCTCAGTCTTAATCCCAGCAACTCTCATTCCCTCTCCCTCTCCTCCTCTCTGTATCAGCTTCCCTCAACATAATGGCTCGGCTCCACCCCTCTCCACTCCTTCTTCCCTTTCGCCCTCCCCTCGCTCTTCCCCCTCGCTCCCTCCTTAATTCTATCTTCGTGCCTCTCTCTCTTTCCCTCCCCGCCTCCCCTCCGCCACACCCCTCGCTCTCAATCCCGTCTCCCCTCCCGCAATTGTTGACACAGTGTGCCTCGGTCTTCCTCTCCTCCTCCACTCGCCGGAGTACAAATTGTTATTGGTGTTGTAGGTGAGTGGCTCTTGGCTGCCGCGTCCGCCACTTGTTCCAGAGCTGTTGTCACACCGATGATGACAACACCACTTGTATTTGCCTCAGTCGGTTGGATTTTCTAGCTGAATTTTGGGTTTTGTGTCTTTGTAGTTTAGGTTTCTTTATGTCTCTGTCGTTTTGATTTGCTAAAAGAATTATTGGTTTTGTGTCTCTGTAGTTTTTTGGGTAGATTTATGACTACGTCTTTGGATTCTGGGTGTGCCACTTATTCCATGGTTGCTTTCGAACAGATGATGGCAACACCTTTCAAATTTGTCTCTGCAGTCTGGGTTCTCTGGTAGAAGTTTGGGTTTGTCTCTTGGGTTTGTAGATTGAATAATAGGCTTGACACTATTTTAGGTCTGTTTCGTCGTGTACCGGGTTTGTCTCTGAATGCAATATTCTCTTTGCATCTCTCTTGGATTTGCAGAATGAAATATGGGTCTTCCACTCTGTATTTTGGTTTTGTTTCCTTTTCTTTTTGCTATAGGTTTGACTACGCACGTTTGATTTACAGCTTCTTATCGGCCGCCGTCCCACCTGTGATAGTATGGAATAATGACCATATCTTGAGTTCTTTGGCAGAAATCTAGGTTTGTGTCTGTATTCTCGGCTTGTCTTTCTCAATAATGGGTTTGCCTATGCACTGTGGGGTAGAGTTTACATTTGTTTCTTTGAATTTCGGGTTTGGTTGAAGAATTTCTGTGAGTGAGTGTGTGTGTGTGTGTGTGTGTGTGTGTGTGTGTGTGTGTGTGTGTGTGTGTGTGTGTGTGTGTGTGTGTGTGTGTGTGTGTGTGTGTGTCTTTCTCTCTCTCTCTCTCCATTTTGGGCTTGATAAGACTTTTAGTATTATTCTGATTGAACACGACGACGAAAATTTTAGCCTGGTTTTTGTATTTTAGGTCTGTTCTCCCACCGCTGATGATAACACGAATTACTTTTGTCTGTTTTTGGCTGGGTGGAAATTCGTGTGTCTGTCTGTACTTTGTAATTTCAAGCAGAGATATGGGTATGCTTTTCACCTCATCCTTAGTCGAGGGGAAAAAAAATCAAGATGGCCGTGCGTCTATGCTCTGGGTTTGCTGGAAGAAGTATTTTTATTATTATTATTATTATTATGATTATTATTATTATTATTATTATTATTATTATTTACTAATGTCACTGACCTTTTGTTTTGCTGGTAGAAATTTGTGTTTGTCTGTTTGCATGTTGGGTTTGCTGGCAGATTATTTGATGGTGAGATTTTTTAAAGGTATAATTTTTCTTATACAGTAGGTTTCTGCTAGTGATTTTTTCGGGTTTTGAGAAAATTGCGTTTATTCGTTTGACTGTTAGGATATCCATCAGCCTTAGAAAATCGCCTGCTTCTAGTCATAATAAAGAAAATAAAGCAAATAACTGAGAAATAATAGGTTAACCCCTTTCTTACAATGACCTTATGTATATCTTATTATTGCTAACTACAAATAATTGTATTTTACTTTGGGGAAGCCACCTGAAATGAAGGAGATACGTACAACTTCCCTCAAAAGTCCTGCCACCTTCATTGCCTCTCTCCTCACGGACTTAGACTGATGTTGTGGACCTCCATCAGACTACGCATAATACACAGATCTGACACTATATGGAATCATGAGCGTCAGGTGTTGCTGATTCACCACACTGATTCTCAAAGTGCATGGAGAGAAAGGCAGGAGAGGCGACAGGACTTTTGATGCCGACTGTACAAGGTCACAAATATCTTCCCTAAGTTTGACGAATACATTGCGTAAATCGAATATCTGAAACACGTGCAATTAGAGATAAGGTTTTCATTATCTTTCGCCAGTTGTAAATTTCAGATGGAACTGGGAAGATAATTTTTTTCTCTGTCCAGTCTCTAACAAATCCTTCCACCAAGAATGGTTTCCCCAGAGTGTGAATAAAACAGTTATCCGGTAGAAAAAAATACCAAGAAAAACTTGGCCTTCTGATTGAAAAGGTTAATCTATCGAGAGGTGGAACATGTGGAGACACTAAAATGTCAAATTCCTTTTTCGCTTTTATATTGCTCTCTTTTCTCTTACTGTCGTTTGATCTTTACCCATTACTGTTTCTACTTCAAAAAATGACCAACTCCTTCTTGCTTTTATATTTATTTTTACTCCCCTGATCTGTTGTATAATCCTTACCCAGCAATGCTTGCGCTCTGCTTATGCCCTGCCGTGGTCAATAATCTCTTAACCAGTTCATCCCGACAACGTGATTTTCGTGTTATTCCTGTTGTAAGTAAAGATTCGTAAACAGCGAAGGTGTCGCAGAACGCTATATCTCACTCTTGCAGTTCGGAGACGACCCCCAGAATGAATAAAACTATCTGGTAGCAGCAAGAGCAAAATAAGAAATACGTCATCTGACCATCATTGTTGTGGCCCCATGCTCATTGTTATCATTGCTGTTATTACTGTGGTCCCATGCTCATTCGAAACATGGACTCAGTGAACTGGAGGCTTAAGTTGCCCTATTGTCTATCCTACTTTTGAAGTATAGGGAGGAAGCTGAGATATATTTATACAACCAGGCAGTGAAGACTTTTGGTACATCTCATGATTCCCCAGCACCACGTCGTCTGGCTGAAGGGGTTGACACCACTAGGGTTTCAAACTAATGAAGCAAGATTCCTGTCCCCTTGAAAATTGCTGGTTTGTTAGGCAAGACACATGAAGCGTGACACGGGGAAACCGGGGTGCATTGGTTGGCATGTCTAGCTTGCTGGTGGCCGCGTTGGTAGAGAGTTGGCCTGCAGTTCTAATGGACTAACATTGGACAGGAAACAATTTAAAGATCTGCATTTCGTTATAACAGGTTTTTCTGATCTACCATAAGACCCGCCGACATGTACTCGTAAAAACACCCCCCAACCCCCGCTAATACCAGTACACCAGGACAGTGGGTGTTAGAGCCAAAGTGGTGGCATGTGGAAGTGTATAGTACGTATGAGGACTGCTGGGCCTCAGGAAGTGGGCTGTGAATCCTATGCCCACTCTCGGACAAATTAAAGAAAAAAAAATAAGGAAGGACACTAGTCGATTCTGCGGCCAAACACATAAATAGTTTTTTTCCTCGTCCCTATTCAGCTATACCCTTTTTACTCTTACTTGGCCTAAAGCTGTCATCTCTTCATCTCGATTCCTGAGTTGAAGCAATAGATTAACGCCAGAATATGATGGTGATCATAAAGAAGTGTTTGGGAAAGGATGTAGAGCCGTAGGACTGTCTTCTGCAACTATGCTACGTGACATAAGCTGCAGAAGAGCGAAAATCTGGGCCAAGTTAAGGTGAAAGAACTACAGAAGTGAAAAATAGGTACCTGGATAGACGTTTGACTGTTGCAGGTAGTATTCAAGGGGAAATCAGGATATAGCTAAAAAGTGAGAACCTGCCTCTCAATAACCCTCCTGTATTCTATAGGGAAAAATCCCCCCAATTTGCTTTTCAACACCTATAAGAATATTTGAATTCCAAGTTTTTGAGAGAGAGAGAGAGAGAGAGAGAGAGAGATTAAAAAGATTTATCACATTTACCTAGTACTTCGTAGAATCAATACAGAGCAGAATCGTACAAAGTGAGAGGCCAATTTCCTCTAAGTTTCACGTTCAGGACATAAGCCGCCAGTCAGGTCATCAAGAGCCGCTCAGTGAATACCACAAGTAAGCGTATTTTGTCTCACAGTTCCGTCGATGAGCAGAATTTCAGTTTGGGGATAATATTCTTCCACTTAAGGTCTGAGTCAAGTGTTAAGAATATTATCCTCAGTCACAATGAACTGTTCCGTCCCAGCAGGTTACATGTTAATACTTCCTGACTCATTAATGTGTAAGTGTCCTGTATTCTTCGCCTCATGTCTGCTGGAAAATAATACTAGAGTTATCTCGACGGTTGGAGGGTTTATAGTGACAGCGTTAGTATTCTCAGGGCCCACTGACTCTCTCTCTCTCTCTCTCTCTCTCTCTCTCTCTCTCTCTCTCTCTCTCTCAATTTGTCTGTCGTTTGCTTAAATATAAGACCTGAACTGTCCCACACATGCGAGATTTAAATGTGCCACCACTGTTGTAAGGTAAATTATTGGTATTTCATTCACAGTATATTATAATTATCAGGACTGGATTATCAGAGCTGGAGTTACGTTGGAGTTAATGCCTTCGATTCAGTGACGCCATTTCCACATGTTTATGCTGCCGACACGTGATTTTGTTAATAATATTTAGAGACCTGTGATAGTGAGAGTCTTAAAGCTGTACATTCTTCAACAACCGCTTCGTTCAATCCTCCCACACGTAGCAACAAACTACACTTCCTGTCTTATCGTTGGTTGTGGAGTTGGTAATGATGTGAGAACGGGGTGTGAGGAGTGAGACGGGACCACAAAGGGTCTCTGCCAATTATTGGCACCTGCACCAACGCCCCAGGTAACACCGTGGTCCTGACTTGTGTGAGCAACTTACTGTCTCCGCAGATCGGTGGTTTGCACCAATCGTTCACATATCTTGGTAACATGTTTTGAAAAGTGATTTTATGTTCAGAGTATGCTAAATCAGTTACTGTCTTTGTTTATTAAATGAAACTGTCATAATTACTGTCCTCTCTTAAGTTATTAAAATCCTGATAGAAGTCATGTTCATTGAGTATAAAGTGGATCGATACGGTACTCATATTAATAAAAGAATGTCCTGACTTTCGTCATCATCATCATCATCATCATCATCGTTACCCTAACACAATTTTCCATGTTCATATGGAGTTAGGTTAACACGAGGATTTTTTTTTTTTTTTTTTTTTTTTGGCGAATTTGAAACAGAAACGGAAGGAAACGGAAGGTAGAATATCCTCCTGTCCTTCCTCATGTGTGGCATGAGATACAAGGATGCTTGCAACATAAGCCTTGGCTGCTCGAGTCCCCACATTCCTAGTTGGTTTCCGACTCACAGAGCTCTTTCCCATTTAGTGAGTTGAGCGAGACAGCAGTATTTCTTTCCCGTTCGCAAGGTTGCAAAGTCCATCGTTCATCGTGACCATGGTCATCATAATTATCATTATAAACAGCTTGCTCACTGACACGGGGAGAGAGTGATATAAAGAAACAAAAACAGGAAAAGACATGAGCTGATAAACCATCCACAAAGCTCCCAGTGAAGTGAACATTACGTTAATTGGTCATCGGTTAACACATCTTTACTCCTAATCTACCTCAAAACTTTGCATTCCTTATGATTTCCAGCTTACTCCATCCGCACACAAGCCTCAACAGATTTCAGCTATTAATGATTTCTGGTAGTCATGCCGTTCCAGGGTCAGGCACCATACAGTACTGTGGGTATTAACACATATACATCCAGAGTTGTCACAGCATCTTTTCTCCTCAGACATCAATTCCACATCAATAGCTTTATAGCGCCACCCGCTCTACTTCGTTGAGTCATTGTACTCTCCACTTTCTATGTTTATTTACCTTCTTTTGTTGTTACTACACCTACAGTTAGTCATATGAACTCCTCTCCTGCTTCCCTCCTCCCTCTATTTGTCTGCACATCACACTAAACCACCTTTCTATCACCAATATTTCTTTTCTTGTTTACTTTTACTTTCAGATCGCATCACTCACATACATAAAGCAATGAACCAATCTACAAAGGGAACGTCCAAGACTAGCAAATAACAAAGGATCACCTGCATACATCAGATTTGAAACATTCCACTTCTCAACCATCGTGAGGTACGGACGAGGAGCCTTCACGTGGTGGCGCCGTGTATTTTGGCCGGAGCGAAACAGCTGCGAAATCCACCTAGGTGCCAAACCTCCTCATTTTCGATGCACCTCGCCGTAGGGAAGGGCCCTGGTTCGACCCTGGGGAGGCGCTGTCAAGCGCAAGGGGGTATAGGATCCCTACATTGTGTACGTACTGTACCGGAGGCCTCCGTACTGCACATTAGCAACTGCTAAACTGTGGTCAACGGGTCTGCTTACAGACAGGGGTTAGGTAACAACTTCTTCGTCAATACCCATCAAGAGCTTTAAATTTCTTTAATAGTTAGTACTTCATTCATTTTATCATTTTTTTTTATATATTTCTTACGAATAGTTCGGATCCTAGACATTCAAATGGAAGTATTAAAGCCAATCTAAGGAAAATCAATGTTGACGTAAGTTCAACACATCATGATGCCATTAACATTGCAATTTAAATTTTGTCGTGAAATCTGGGCTGAAATTTCGACACTCCGTGCATTCCAAGTTCCCCTTGCTTTCGAATCCAATTACCTAAGTTCATTTGGGCCACGCCGCCTGATGAGAGATCGTGCCTCAGGGTCTTGCTTAGTAATTGGTTGGGTTCCTGTCCGCAAGGTTGTGAACGGTAGCGAGTAGGGGTGTAAGATAGGCTATTTGTAAGTTATATGTCTACCTGTCTGTCTGTTTTCTTGTCTGTCTGTCTATCCTTCTGTCTGCCTGTTTACTTATCTCTCTGTTTGCATGTCTGTCTGCTTCCCTACAGAAGTTGTATATCCTCATGGCTGTCTGTTCCCGTAACTGTCTGTCTATCCCACTGTCTGCTTGTTTGTTTATCTCTCTGTTTACATGTCTGTCCGCCTGTCTGTTCCCTTATCTGTCTGCCTATCTTTCTGTCTGCCTGTTTACTTTTCTCTCTATTTACATGTCTGTCTGCTTGCTTACCAACGTTATATATCTGCCTGGCTCTCTGCTTACTTATCTGTCTGTGTATCCTTCTGTCTGTCTGTTTACATATCTTTTTATTTGTCTGTCTGCTTGCTTACCTTTCTGGTTAGATACCGGTATCCGTATATCTCTTTATTTTTTTCTTTTTTGTTCATATCAACCAGCTTCTTTTCGTTTCTGCATTCAGTCTAGCTGTCTCTTCATGTATTTATCCTTCTATCTATTTATATATACTTCAGTCTGTCCATTTATTTGCAGTCACCAATTGATTTTATTGAAACCTCTCATAATGAAGGGGTTAGACCATTATCCATAAATACTCCTACAGTTCAATGATGTTCTTTTTATTGAACCCTTGTAACCCCCACGAAACCTTTTGCACTGAGGGGTTTAGAAGCAGCCCTACAATAATTACGACCATTTCTATTTTATATATTATTCTTGTTACCGATCATCGATTTCATTCAGCTTAGTGAGAGACCCCTGGCAGTAGAGGGGTGGCTAGAGCTGGGTGATTTACGTGGATGAGACAGCTTGTCATGTTTTTTTTTTGTTTTCGACTCTGGGAATGGTCTTCAAAGCCCGTCCCCTGAGATCCAGCCGTCTTCCTGTGTACCCTACATCTCCACATGTCACCACTTCGGCAGTAACACCCACCGTCCATACTGAATACATGCTAGGGCTGACTCATATAGGACTGATGTATTGGTTATTACCGGGGGTGTTTTTACATGTCGGCGGTTCTTTGGTAAATCAAAGAGTCTAAAGAAATTCAAATCCTTTATACAGTTCCCTGCCCCACCCGGGATTCAAACCAGCGTCCTTTGAGACAGTAGAATGCCTCTCTGCCTCTTTCCCCCCCCTCCCTCGTCATTTGACATTTTGAGGCAATTCCTGTAAAAGTAGTCTTGAGGCAGCCAGAATTATGCAAAATCAATAGGTCTTTGCATTAAATGCAAAGACCTATTGATTTAGCATTATTCTGGGTTATTTATAGTTACAAACCCTTATCTATGAGAAGTCTTTCCTTGGCTGAATGAAATAGGTTTTAGGCAACCAGAAATTAAAGGGAAGAAATATCACGTACTGAAGGGATTAAGAGTTAAAGGAAAAAGATGAAACATTGTTGTGGGGTGGAAGAGGCAGGGCGGACTGACTTGTGGAGCGGTGAAAGGATGGTATGGTTAGGGGAAGGGTGAACTGAAGGAGTGGCTTTGGGATGGGTGAATTGATGGAGTGGCTTTGGGATGGGTGAAATGGTGGAGTGGCTTTGGGATGAATGAAAGGATGGAGTGGCTTGGGAAGAGTTAATGGATGGATTGGCTTAGGGGTGGATGAAAGGGTGGTGTGGCTTTGGGATGGGTGAGAGAGAGAAGTGGCTTGGGGAAGGATGAAATGGTAGAGTGACTTTGGGATAGATGAAAGGGTGGAGTGGCTTGAGCAAGAGTGAATTGGCGGAGTGGCTCTGGGATAAGTGACAGGGCGGAGTGGCTTGGAGATGGATGATAGGGTGGAGTGGCTTGGGGAAGGTTTAGGGAGGGTTGTGGGAAATACAGGTAGCTTGTGGAAGGATGAAGCCCCGATATTTCATCAGTAAATTTTCATTTTTTCGTATAGTAACTTATCTAACACTGACAGCAAGAAACCAGCATTCTTTTTTTTACATGTGTGTCCAGCCTAAAAAAACAAAGTCATATATATTTTTTCCAAGGCACTGTAATAGGCTTGCCGTCAGTAGCAAGAAGGAACTATGCTAAAAAGACAATAACTTCCTGTGATCCTGGACATCCCATCTCTTGCCATCACCATTAACACACACCTTCTTCATTAACTTTACCGAAACACGCATAAAGTCACCTAGCCCTTTCCCTGCCCTGACGGCTAAATCCAGACTATTTCACGCTGAGGGAAAGTAGAGTTTTCAAAAGGTAATCGTTTAACAATAGCCGGTTTTATTTCACCTGGAGTAACTGAACCACTCCCTGAACTTGAATACAAAGTCATGTTTGCGTAACGTTTGACAGGAATGAGTCTCCTTGGTTACTGGTCAAATCAACCCTCCAGTCTGATTCTATCTATCTATCTATCTATAGCCCGACGCCCTAATCCCGCAAAGGGTGGCCGCAGACAAAACGCCTCCAAGTCGCTCTGTCACCCACCATTTGACCACCCTCCTCCCAACTCACCCCCCCCCCTCATATACCTCTCAACTCCATCCCTCCACCTCATCCTCGGTCTACCCCTCCCTCTTCCTCCCTCCACCTCACCTACATATACCTCTTAGTCAGTCTTTCATTCTCCATTCTCTTCACACGTTCGAACCACCTCAGTGTATTTCTCCTAATATTCTCAACCACATCCACATCCACCCCACAACGTTCCTTCACTTCTTCATTCGTCAACCTGTCCCTCCACGTCACTCCACATGCTCCTCTCAAGTAACTCATTTCCACTGCTCTCACTCTTGACTTGTTCCCCTCTTGCAAGGTCCACGCCTCGCTTCCATACGTCAGGATAGGGATCACAATACCATCATGCAGTGACTTCTTAACTTCCATACTCACCTCCCTATTTCTGATCACTGCTTTCAGTGTACCAACAACCTTCCTTCCCTGCCGTACCCTTTCACGCACATCATCTCCCAAAGTTCCATCCTTACTCATCACACTACCCAAATACTTGAATGCACTCACATTCTCCATATCCTTACCATCCAACCTCACTGCACACCCTGTGACTTCATTCCTCTCAAACACCATAACTTTACTTTTGTTTACATTAACTTTCAGATTCCTCCTCCTACACACTGTCCCAAATTCATTCACCAAACCTTGCAACTCCCATTCATCTTCACTCAACAATACTGTATCATCAGCAAACAACAACACCTGGCCATTATAACAGCTGAATGATGTTAAGAATCTTCGCCTACTTAGACAAAAAAAATAATAATAATTAAAAAAAAATAAATAATATGCACTACTGCGGAATTTTTGTCAGATGAAGAAAGTCACATAGAAGCCTGAATTTAATACCAATGAGGTGGTGTTAGTATATAAAATTAGGGCCAGTGGATCACAGGATGGCTGAATGTAACTTGGGCCCCTATTCCCGTCGGTTGAGAAAGCTCCCTAACACCTCTTCTCAAGCGATTTATTTTTATTACACACTGCTATCCTCTTCAGTACTGCACAAATAATTCCAACAGAACCATACTCTTCATAAGTAACCTACAAAATTATATTAGCCAGCCATATCCAAAAATAAATCGTTAAGGAAGAGGTGTTAGGGAGCCTCTTTAAGCGACGAGGATACTGACTTTGATCCATAATACTTTACTCGCCACGAAAAACGTTAAACTTCAAATAATAATATATACCTTGGACAACATCGGGAATTTACCTCTCGTAGCTGATATATTGTGGATGGAACAGCTTATGGATGAAATAGATGGCTTGTGGGATGAAGGGACGGCTTGGGAGAGATATGGTAGTAGTGGGTTGTGAGAGATACGGATGGGTTATGAGAGATATGGATGGGTTGTGAAGGATGTGGGTGGATTGTGAGAGATATGGGTGACGTGTGAGAGATATGGGTCGGTTGTGAGAGATATGGGTGGGTTGTGAGGTGTGAGTTGTAAGAGATATGGGTGGGTTGTAAAGGACAAGGGTTGGTTGTGAGAGATATAGGTGGATTGTGAGAGTTATGGGCTGGTAGTGAGATAGTAGTGTGGGAGGGATGGAATAAGGAGTGGCAAGAATGGTTTATAGAAGTTAATGGGTGACCTGTGAGAGATGAGGTACCTCTTGAGAGACAGGGGTGCTTGTGAGGGACAAAAGTAACTTATGAGAGATAGAGGAGGCTTGTGTGAGATATGGGTGGCTTGTGAGAGGTATGGGTGGCTTGTGAAAGGTATGGGTGGCTTGTGAGAGATAGGGGTGGCTTGTGGAAGACAGTTGTGCCGTATGAGAGATAAAGTAGCTTGTGAGAGACAGGGGAGGTTTGTGAGATATAGGGGTGGTTTGAGACGGATGGAAGTGGCCTGTAGAAACTAGGGGTGGAATGTGAAAGAGAAGACACCTTCCGTGAAACAGAGGTGGCGTACAGGTCAACGTCGAACTGGGGTGTAATGTGATGATGTTTATGAGCGGGCCGCGTGCTTTACTGGCCACGTTTTATTGTTATTACTACACCTGCGTCACCTGCACATCCCCCTATCTCACATTTTCATCCACCTGCCTCACCCGTGTCACCTCCTGCTTCATTCGATTACTCCCTGCCCTACCTGCCTAATCCCACACATCACCTGCCTCACCCCTTGCATCACCTTGCATCACCTGGCTGGCTCCATACATAACTCGCCTCATTCTCTGCATCACGTGGTTAGCTCCATATATCACCCGCCTCATTCACTGCATCGCCTGCTTAGCTGCATATATCACCTGCTTAGCTCCATGCATCACCCACGTAGTTCCATGCATCACATACCTAACTCTCTGTATCACCTGCTTAGCTCCATGCATTACCTGCCTCACTTCTCATCATATGCACAAACGTATTTAATTATGTATTAGCCTGCTTGTTAAGGCTATTATATTCACTTACTCAGGTACCAGGCACTTTCCAACCCATCCCCAGTAAATAATAAGGGAAAGAAAAACTACCAAGCAATATTATTTTCTTATGAGGAGTCACTTCCTTGGAGACATGCTAGGAAAAATTGGTTGAGATTCTTCATGAACACTTCCCGAAGACAGGGGAAGGATTATCACCTGTTAAAGGAGAGCCTTGATATTTCTTTAGTAGGCTAAGTCTGTCTTACATGAACAGCTGAGTGCACACACCCACTCCGTCGCGAGAACATAACACTGAGGCCCGTTCCTGAGATTTCAGCCCTGTATGTGTGTGTGTGTGTGTGTGTGTGTGTGTGTGTGTGTGTGTGTGTGTGTGTGTGTGTGTGTGTGTGTGTGTGTGTGTGTGTGTGTGTGTGTGTGTGTGTGTGTGTGTGTGTGTGTGTGTGTGTGTGAGATCATAAAGTATTTTAAACATTTAGCTCCGTACCGTAATGTACTTTCATATCTAACTGCATGGCAATAGCTTCCCAGGGAATGTTTTAGTCTTATTTATGACAGACGATATTCTTTAGTGTAGGGAAGATCAATTATAGTAAATGAATAATGAATATAAAAATTAGAAGAGTAGCTGCAGTGGTGGTTAAATTATTAGAAAAGTGTTTTGCTGTCTGGAGGGACGTGAACTGAATCCCGGGCTGGGGCAAGAACCAGTTTGGCGATCAGAGAGCTGTAAAACCAGACTCCCGATATTCAAGATCCACAGACCTATCAGAAACACACGCCTCATGATACCAGTAAATAAAACATGAACGAGACAGCTCTACCATGTAATGACTAAGGATTGTTGGCCTATCGAGCCAAGTGGTGACATGTGAAGGTATGGGTGACGTAAGAGAACTGGTGGGCCTTTGGGAATGGACTGTAAACACACACACACACACACACACACACACACACACACACACACACACACACACACACACCCAAGTCGGACACGTGTGGGTGCGGTTCCCAGGGGGCGGAGGTGATGCACGGGGTCTGGCTGCTTGGCGGACAGGTAATCCCCCGCAAGCCGCCTGGCACGCTAATCGCCTATTAATCCGAGATACAAGCTTAGGATTTAAGACCTGGGTTAGCCGAGGCATTCGTGCTCTTTTGCTAGCCTGGGAAAATGGAATGTTCTTTCTGCCGGAATGCTGGGTGATTTGTTACCGCCTCACTTCGGACCTGTAGCGTGTGTGTGGTAGTGTGTGTGTGTGTGTGTGTGTGTGTGTGTGTGTGTGTGTGTGTGTGTGTGTGTGTGTGTGTGTGTGTGTGTGTGTGTGTGTGTGTGTGCGTGTGCGTGTGCGTGTGTGCGCGCGCTCGGTGTTAGTAATCTGCATATTTGGCGGTGCACGAGTCGTGAATTAAGTTTCAAATGCATAAAAAAGAAAAAAAGTGCTTCTTTATTTACATCCGGAATTATATTTGCATTTCATTTCCCGTAAGTCATTCAGGAAGGGTTGCTGTAACGCCATCTGGTTCATGACGAACTGTATAAGTTAAGTGAATTGTAATATTGCTACATTAATGAATACATAGATTTGTATATATTATGTGAATGAACATGTATTACTGTTTGATAATTAACGCATGCTTGAAAGGTGAATCGCAACCATATCTACAATTTTAAGAAAGGTTTAAATTCTAGGGCACGGACGCACGCGAACATGAGCGGTGTTAATTTACATCAAGAAAGCTGTGCACAATGTAATGTTATTAAATCATATCAAAATATTTTCCTCTATGCAAAAGCGAACAGAAATATTATTTTATATATATATTTTTCCGAATAAAATATACTGTACTGAGAGTTATTTGTAGATGCTGACCATTTCATGAAAAATGTAAAAACACACACACCAGCGAACACACTAATATGCACACTCCATTCTCTCTCTCTCCCTCTCTCTCTCTCTCTCTCTCTCTCTCTCTCTCTGTACATTTATTTAATTATCTATCTATCTGTCTGTCTATCTATCTATCTATCTATCTATCTATCTAAATAGGAGCATACAAAGATTTCATTAGAAAGCTATTGTTAAGATGTAGAGATAAGAATAATTCAGAAATAAGAGATTAGTATAGCTCGGAAACAAGAAATCACTTGAGATAGGAGAAGATTTAGTGTTGAATACCTATTAATACATTCCATACAGTACTTATAAAATGTTTTTAGCTGGTGGAATGTACTGTAGTAATGGGCATAGAACTCTGAATCTCCTCCCATCCTAACTGATCTCTTGCTTCTGTGCTTTGTTCACCTCTTGTTACTGCACTTTTTTCCATAAGAATAAGAGTTACGGTTTCTAGTTTATAATCTCTCTATAGAAGCCAAGTACTTATTACAAATTAGCTATAGTGTAAAATGGCTATTAGCAATATGATGATCACTACCGCATTTACTGAAACACTATGCCTAAAATGCTTATGTGGAATGTGATAATGCAAATCTGTTGTGTTTTACATTTTCTGATATGAGGTAAGAGTGCAAGAGAATGCCATTAAAATGTAAATCCCATACTGTAGGTCGAATTCTGCTTTAAAGCAATAAAAGGAACATCCACCGTTGTGAGGAGGTGTTTTGGTGCCCAACACGCTTGAGTATGTCTTTTCATTTTGTCTTATATGACCAATGATGAGAGAAAGAAAAGAACAAAATCAATCTTTTTGCAACCCTACCTCGCGAATCCTAAGAAGGCAAGCCGGTTTTCTGCGAGTATCTTTGCACTTTAATAACGAAGATCTTTCATTTTGTTCGTCTGCTTGTAGGTGGGCGTCATGAACATTCTCGTGTGCGCGGCACTTTATCTTATACCCGGGATGCCATTTGTAACCTCCGCCATCCCTTTATTGTAATATCTATCTATCTATCTGTCTATCTCTCTCTCTCTCTCTCTCTCTCTCTATCTATCTATCTATCTATCTATCTATCTATATATATATATATATATATATATATATATATATATATATATAGGTGTGACAGCAAGACGAATGCTGAGATCGAAAAGTGAGTAGGGAGCGTGTGGTGGGTAAGGGGAGGGAGGGGCAAGAGAGAGAAAGAAAGAACATAGCAAGAGTTCAAAGGGATTATAACTAGAAAGGAATGTGGGAGTGAGAGAGTTGGGAGAATCATGAGAGTGGGTACGGAGGGGCAGGGGATTGAGGGGAAGGTGGAGGAGTGATGGGAAAGACGACGAGTGAAGAGAAAGAGGAAGGGATGAAGAGAAGGAAGAGGGTCTGAGAGGAAGGAGGAGGCTGCGAGGGTAGAAAAGAAAGGGAGTGGGGGGCAAAGAAGGAGAAAAGGTAACTGGAACAAAAGAGCAAAGGTAGGAGGGTGAGTGGGTCGAAGCGAGAGAAGGGAGGAAAGAGGAAAGGAAGAAGTGAGTGAAGGGAGGCAGGAAGGATAAAACAAGGAATATATATGAGTATGAAGGAAAACAAACAGCGGCAGACCTGCTGATCCTTTCGTGTGTTTTTTTTCTTTTTATATAGGTTATAACTAAGAATGAAAGACTGGGGGAGGAAGTAAGAGAAGCATTGGGAAAAGGAGGAAGGATGGAGGGACTGAGTGTGGGCACTGAGGCAGACAGAGGAGAAGGAATGAGGTAGGAGTGCCTGAGAGAAGAAAAGAAGGATGGATGGAAAGTAGAAGTGTGAGTTGGGAGAAAGGGTGGGGGAAGGGTAGGAGGGAGTAAAGAAATGGAGGTAAAAAAAATGTCAAGGAATGGTAAATAGCAGTGAGTGAAAGAAGGGAGAAGACATAGAGGGTGAGGGTAAGGACAGGGGGTAACAATAAAAGATAGGAGTGAGAGATAGTAAGGGAGAATGGAAGGCAGAACTAAGAAAGGAAAGTAAAATTAAAGAAAGGAGAGATGATTGGGAGAAAATGGAAGGAAGGATTTACAACAGGTGTAAATTATTGTAAGAAGAGGGATACAGGGGCAGGGGGGAAGAGGGGGGGGTAAAACGAAGGGAAGAATGACGTAAGAAAGGAAGTGAGTGTAGAAAGCACTGAGGGAAAAGTGAGAGTAGGATGGAAGGACAGAAGGAAGAACGAAGGCAGAGAATAAGAAAGGAGCAAGGGTTGGAAGAGGAGAGAGAAAGCTGGGAGAGGGAGTGAGGGGATGAAGAAGGAAAGAAGGTAGGTAGAGGAGAGTGAGGGTAGGGAGAGGGGAGTGAAGGTAAAATGGGAAGGGAGTGCGGGTAGGGAGAGGGGAGTGAGGGCCAAGGGAGAGGGGAGTGACGTTAGGGAGAGGAGAGTTATGTAAGAGAGAGGAAAGTAAGATCAAGACGAGGGACAGAGGCAGGGGAGTAGATGGATGGGGAGGAAAGTAAATGGTGAGAAGAGCGTTGTGAAAAACTGAAAGCTGGGAGAGGGAAGTAACATGGGGTCAGTTTGAGGGCTAGAAGAGAGAGAGGAGAGCGTCATGGTGCGAGGAGTGAGAGGAATATGGGATGGGGGCTCGGAATAAGGCCCCCTGAACCCTTAATTTGAGGAGTGGGCCAGGCGGGGTAGTGTTGACGGTGGCCACGGGATTGCTCCTTCAGGCGATTAATTGCTATCACAGTTGCCACACAAGCTTTTTTATCAGCGTCTAAAAGCTCCCCAGAATCGAAATAAAAGCCAAAGTAATGCATATGTACTTCTTGATATCATCCTCCTTGAAGTTGCGGGCCAAATAAAATGTGTAAATATAACAAGAATGAATAAAAGAAGAGAAAAGAAAAGAAAAGAGTGTCATTGTCTTGAAGGCTTTAACTACCGTCACGATTCCTATACTATCATTTTACAGGCTTCTCAAAGTTCCCCTTAATCAAACTAAAAATAACTAATGAAACAACACTGAATTCCTTCCTTTCTCTTACGTATTCTTAGGTCAATTCTTGCTACCTCCAGACGCTTTTCTTCAGGTTACGAGACACTTTTTGGACTGGAGGGCTTCCATACGGCCTTTATTATTTCCTTCTTTACTCAGGGTCTCTTCTAAATTTAATAAAATAGTCTGGCAAGCAAGAAAAAAATATCTAGTACGTCACAGGATTGGGTGGGGAAAATAAAATCGCTTGGCGTTAAGAAGAATGGTCTGTATTAAGGAAGCCTTGCCCCGGAGCCTACGCATCGGAGGGAGTAACACACACACACACACACACACACACACACACACACACACACACACACACACACACACACCTCTGCCTTCCTGCCCATACACCCTCCCTCATTATGGACGCGTCAACTTTAAAGCGAATGAATTTGGGGGTTTGGGGGGAAGGGAGGAGACAAAAAAAGTTACGCACAATTATTCTCATTCCCTGTAATCCCATTTGCGACAACACCTCTAAATCGCCACAGTGCAGAGCTAATAATCCACCAACTGGGATTTTTTTTGGGGGGTTCCGGTCAATTGTCTATCTCTCTGGCTCCTATGACTCACTCCCGGCTGAACAAAATCGTCTGGAATGTAAGGGATGTTTTGGTCAAGAAGGTGTTGGATAAAAGCGACTGTTTATGCCCTCAGGTTCCCACGTCTCACTCTCGGCTGAAGGAAATTGTCTGTGAGTGTTAATGGTGATGACATTAGCTCTGATAACTCACTCTCAGCTGAATAAAATCGTCTAGTATTAGCTGGAAAAAAATGCTGGTATTAATCCAAGCAAAGGGGTTAATGGTAAAAGAATTAGCTCTTAGGCTTCTATGACTCCCTCCCAGCTGAATAAAAATTTCTGTTGTCAGCTGGAAGAGAATACTAGAGTTGTCCTGACCATAAGAGAGTTAAGGACATATTTTTAGTGGCTCCGTGAGGTATCGTAACACCCCTTCCTTAGCGATTTATTCCTACCACGACACCTCAGTATTCCCAAGTATGTTACTGATGAAAATAGCGCGGACGTTATAACGACAAAAGTAATATACAAAAAAGTGTTGAGATTTACTATGCAGAATAATTCGCTTAGGAAGGTGTGTTACGGAGGGTAAACTAAGAATATTAATGTCAGGATGAAGTAGTGTTTTTTTGTCTTTGGTCTGTCAGTTCGTGGAGCTGGGTAGTTACTTGATTTGGTCTGTTACTGGTCTGGGGTTCCATCATATAATGGTTTTGATGAAGTAATGGTTTTGATTAGTTGGTGGCTCCCGTCCGCAATTGGTCTCTGTTGGTCAGTCGCTTTGGTCAGCTAGTGGTCACTGTCGGTAAGTCATTTCGGACTATGTATCTTTTATTTATTTATTTATTTTTTTTATTGTTGGTATTGGTCTAATTGTTAGGTTCAGTATTGGAGGTTTCTGCCAACTGTTGATTTTGGGCAGTTGAGAATTTAGTCAGTTGGTGGTTTCTGCCCGTTAGTGACGGGTTAGAGTGTTGTCAGGATTGGTTTCAGCTTTCACTTTTGGCCAACTGGTGGTTTCTGTCAGTTAGTGGTTTCAGATATTATGGATTTTGTCAATTACTGATTCCCATCGATTGGTTCAGTTATATGGTGGTTTTAATTTATCGGTTCATTCGGGCAATCGGTGTTTTCAATTACCCGGTGGATACTGTTAACTAGTGCTAGGACGGATGTGGTTTCAGTCAATTGGTACTTTCAGTTTATTAGATGTACAGTCAATTAGTTTTCGATTTGCTTTTTGTTTTAATTAGTTGGTGATTTCACTTAGTTCGTGGTTTAAGAAGAATAGTGGTTGCGGTCTGTTAGAGGTTATATATAATTAGAGCTTCATCCAGTTCGTTGTTTTCAATCATTTAGCGGTTTCGGTAAATCAGTGTAGGATAAAGATGTTTTCGATATTCTTCCCGCCAATAATAGTGATGGGAGCCACGGTGGTTAAGCGGCTATGGCGTTATGTCCCGTTCTGAGTGTTCTTCAATCTAGGGCGTGAAGCTAATGCCGTGGCGTATATTTAAAGTAGATGCTTGTGGTATGTCCTCTTACGTTCTAAGATATTAAAGTACACACACACACACACACACACACACACACACACACACACACAAAACCCTCTTAGGCCAAAGACTATCTATCTATCTATCTATCTATTGCCAGACGCCTCAATCCCGTTTGGAGTGGCCACAAACAAATCGCCTCCAAGTCGCCCTGTCCCCCGCCATTTCACTCCCCTGCTCCCAACTCACACCCCCCTCTCTCATATACCTCTCCACCCCATCTCTCCATCTCATCCTCGGCCTCCCCCTCCCTCTTTCCCCCTCCACCTCACTCACATACACTCTCTTCGTCAGTCTTTGACCCTCCATCCTCTCCACATGGCCAAACCACCTCAGTGTGTTCCTCATAATGCTTCCTATCACATCCACATCAACACCACAACGCTCCTTTATATCCTCATTCGTCAGCCTGTCTCTCCATGTGACTCCACAGGCTCCTCTTAAATAACTCATTTCCACGGCTCTCACTCTTGACTTGTGTCCTTCCAACAACGTCCAAGCTTCACTTCCGTACGTTAGAGTTGGTATCACAATACTGTCATGTAGTAACTTTTTCACTTCCATGCTCACTTCCCTGTTTCTTATCACTGCTTTCAAAGAATCAGCAACCTTTCTTCCCTGCTGTACCCTTTCAAGCACTTCACCCTCCAAACCTCCATCCTTACTCATCACACTACCCAAGTACTTAAACGTACTCAAAGACGCTTTTCGAAAATGGTTTTTTAGCTATACCGTCGAGCTATCTTATCCAGTTTAGGAAGAAACAATCTATACGCTACTCCTCTCTAAAAACAATACAGGAAAAAACACAAATGCAGGGAAAGCAGCCATCAGAGTACCCACAGAAACCATACGTCCATTCACATTTAATTCCTCAATAATCATTACCTGTTTAGAAATGCATATATCTCCTGACATCTTAGTCGATCTGTTGCCACATCTGTAAACATTCAGACATTCTTATATACCGAAATTTCCAGACTGCGTAGGAATTACGTGGGGCATCCTCTTTTGTATAACAGACTACCACTTGTCGACTTTTTCTCTAATGATAGTTTCTTCTACTTTTGCGATATCCTTTTCTTGTTTCTGAACTCTAGGGTTACGACGACGACGACGACGACGATGATGATGGTGCTGATGATGATGATGATGATGATGATGATGATGATGATGATGATGATGATGATGATGATGGCGTCTTTATGGCGACTACCTCACTCTTCTACTGACTGTCAAACAAAGGAGAGTGAAAACCAGGAAATACTGTACAAAATGACTCAAATTTTCCTCCGTTTTCTGTGTCGCATTCTCATTTGCTTCCTCCTTTTTCTGTGTCGCATTCTCATTTGCTTCGAAGCTTTCGTAACACGATTTATTACGTAAATTACACTTTCTTTTGTGCGTTCTGGAAATTCTTTCGATATTAAGAAGATATAAATGGCACACAAGAGGACATCCAGGTCTAATATACAAAATGTATTGCAAAAGGTGAAGTGCTGCGATGTCTCCCATGCCGACAGGAACATTGGTCTTTGTCATAAAAGACGCTCAATTTTCTGTGTAAAATCCAGACAGAATTCCGTACCAGACTAAGCAGCCGAGGAAGATCATCTCAGCTCTCTACTATGATGACTTAATATTTTGTATGTTCTTATTACCTTCATGTGACTCTATTTAACTTTGGAGTGATGCACAACAGTGAATGGGTTGATGGAGGCTTGATCTAATCCGTCTGGTTCAAAAAAAAATCTTTCCATATTTGAGTAAAAGATAGTGTTTGTAGTAAGACTGAAATGCAAAATTCGGTGTAAGTGTGAAGTGATCAATCTGTTGAATCAAATGATCTTTATTAGACATTATTGCCGCTGCCAGTCGATTTTATTCAGGGTTAGGAAAACTGGTTGATAAAATTTTTGAGAAAGTACTAGTAAAAGATGCATAAAGCCCTTCCAATTCTTGAAACTAGTCTAAGCTGAAAATAAACATTAAGAGACAGCGACTCCCCACCCCCTTTTTCTTAACTACCTCCTCGTTCTTCTGCAGTTTATTCATGCTTCTGCCTGATGATGTATTAGGTTCAGAAAGAAATCCCGTGGTGAATGAATGACAAAGTCTCCATTAACTGCTGTATTCGTTCAACTATTATCACCGGCAGTAATGTGATCCCCACCCAGACGCACTGAAGGGAAGTTTAGGCTTTGCTGGGAGGACGCAAATCAAAAGAGAGAGGATGGAAATAAGTTATCTGAGAAGAGCGTGTGGTGTTTTGGCGAGACAAACAACTCTCGAAGATTGTGAGCATTGTGGTGTTGATGTGGATGTGCGGGAAGGAGAGATGGGTAGTGAGATCGAGGATAAGGTGGAAGGACAGAAAGGAGAGATATGCAAATGAGTGGTGTGGGTTGGAGAGAAGACCACCTGACGGAGGAGGACAGGGAGACATGGAAGCTTTGTCCGTACCCAATCATCTTGGTTAATGGTATCTGGCGCTAAATAAAGGGATAAACAGAGAGATGATATGAGTTCCATGTCTGCCTTGGTGATGAAAATACTCTGTAACGTGGCATGTAGGGTAGCCACATCTTATGCTCAAGCAGTTCCATAAGTGACTGTCTGAATTTGAGGATCGGCCTTTACCTTTGCCCTTTCAGTTTAAAGAATACGGCACAAGGCTTTCTTAAGCTCTTAGGCTGAGGAACATTTTTAGACTTGGACACCGTGGAACTGTTAGGTGGACAAAAATGTTGTGGCTGTAGTGTTGAAACTTGAGCCCATCGTTGTTAACTGCATTAGTGGTGGCAGGCGTGAGGGAGGACACCAACGCAAGCGCCACATACTGCACTTTAAAAACACATTCAGTACAATGAATTACATGCTATCTTTGTTAAATCCACACTATTCGTTCAGTTTATCGGAAAGCTCTTGACGTGAAGGGTTAAAAGACATTGCCGCTAAAACCCATCCAACGCCACAGTGCCTTTTGTTGTATTTTATTTTTTCTACTGCCAGATGGCTAAATCTTTGTAGCAAAAATCTCCTTTTTTGAAGGGGTTAGAAACAATCTCCATTTATATATATGATGCACTGGGACAAGTGAAAATGGTGTGTGTGCGCAAGACAAAGGTTAGAGCTTGAATTCTTTTTCTCTAACGTTTTGGGCTACACAGACTCTCTGGAGATGGGTTCTGTGTAGCCCGAAATGTTGGAGAAAATAAAGAATTCATGCTCTTGCCTGTGTCTCTTTCCCACCCAACATTTCCTGCCTCCATTTACCCTCAGTTACCATGATATCAGTTGTATTATATTCTTGCAAATGCCAGACGATTCCATCAGTCCCGGGGGAAAGTCTCTCGCATTCAAGAGGATAGAAATAATCAACATTACCTCTTTCAACGCCCTGACTCTTACATTACAACTGTTACCCCCAGGCAGTCTAACAAACTTTTACTGGTGGCGTCCCGGCTACAGAACTCCACACAGACACAGACGTCGATATTTGTGGACGTAGACGAGGATAAGAGGGATTTCATATAAGAAATATACTCCGTTAACTTGCCTACGCGTGGTGGCTCTGTGCATTCTGGGTGGAGCAGGTAAAGCGTCCAACTGGGAGTCAAATCTCCTCATACTTCGCTGCACCTCTCCTTGGGAAGAACAGTAGTCTGACTCTGGTGAGAGGTTGTTTTCCAAAAGGGGATGCCGGATATCTTCACGATATGTGTACTGTACTGTGCCTTTAGCAGGGCCCCACAGAAGCAGTTGCTTACCTGTGATTGACGGGTCTGCTTGGCCAGCCAAACTGAGGTTAAGCAATAGTGCTAAAGTAAGTGCAATAACAAGGATATTATACAGCTTAGTAAGGGACTAGATGCTGCCGAATAACGATTAATCTCAGCCAAGTTATGGTGGACACTATAGTGCTACAGGAGAAAACGTCAAAAAACATCTTACCAACTGAGGACTTCTAATCCTATGATTTTGAAAGAAATATAAACAACTGTGTTCTTGTTATAGCCAAAGTAGTACAGTCAGCTTAGAAGTGGCTAGTCGTAGGCTAGGGGTTGTAAATGTAAGGAAATTCCTGAAGTGTTCATGAATCAGTCTTGTGGATGAATGCACATGTCAGTCCATGAATGTCCATGCAAGTGGACATATTTTCATATACAGTACAGTGCAAATACACAGTTTTGGATACATTATAACTTTGTTTCGAAGACAGTTATTATAAATGGACATCCTAGGACTAACTGCTGTTTGACTTGAGAGTGAATGCCTGCTGCCCTGTAATTAGTACTGTGAATGAGAGCATCCAGTAAGCCAAAAGTCAGATAATTCATAAATTTTTATATCAATAACCTAATTGATACTTTATTTTTTAGCTTAAATGTTCCGTTTCGATGGGGTGTGTCCACATATACAGTGCTTTTCATGTATGCGAAAGACTGCTGATTGCTGATGGATCGGTACTGTAACTCATAGGCTGTCTTGAAAGGCGATGCTTAGCTGATAGGGCAATGATAGTGAATACTTTTCCATACCCCAAAGTTATGTGGTCTCCTCAAAATTAATCATCTGTGGACTTAAAGAAACAGTACTGCTTGCGACTGAACTTTCCCGTATGATTGTACTAAGTGCACTAAAAGTGGTAACATTATAAATCATGCATAGACAAACACAAATCATTCAAAACACTTTATGTTTCAGTCTATAAGCTTACTTGTATTAGCTGCAACAAGGAAAGCTTCTTAAAAATCAGATTTTACGTATCTCCAGTATCCACGGTGTGTTTTGAAGCTGCGTAGCTGAAAAGAATTTCCGCGGAAGTTGTTTCGCTGGACAGTTTTGGATGAGGAATATACAGTATCGTATATACCTTAAAAATAACTTTACTCTTTGGCTGTATACAGTGCTTTACACACACACACACACACACACACACACACACACACACACACACAAACGGACAGACAAAGAGACAGACAGACAGACACAGACAGAAAAACAGACACACACACACACACACACACACACACACACACACACACACACACACACACACACACACACACACACACACACACACAGACTACCAAGAATAAAGAGCATACACTGAGAAATGAGACAAGTGATGGAGAAAGGAGGCAGAGGACGGAAAGTGACCATAAGCAGAGAGAAGACCACAATATCATAAAAACACAGGAAGGGGACTTGGTGGTGATGGTGGGTGGGGGGAGAGGCGACGAAAAGCCAGCATAGAGCGAGCACAAAAGGCGAGGAATGAGAGCAAGATGACGGAAGTAAGAGGAAAAGTTAGGAGCAGGGCATTCCGGCTGAGGAGGCAGGGAGAGGGTCGGGGAGCGAGGTTGTGTGTGCCGGAGCTGTGTAATGGTCTGGAACCTCTAGTGCAGCCGCAGCCGAGAGATGAACGCACAGATTACAGTTTTGTATTCCGTGCAGCTGGACTTGCATGGAAAAATGTGGAATACTGCCTCCCCCATCTTCCCCCATCCCACCTCCACCCACTCTCACACATCCACCCCAGGCAGTCAAATTTGTGGGTGTGCAGCGAGAAAATAGGGGTGTTGTGAGGGGAGGTAGTGAGAGAGGAGGAAGGCTGCCGGGCCGAGTTAAAGTGACATGGCCCTGCGCTCCTGGACAATGGTACTTGGGGAAGCGTTATTTTTTTGTTTTTCCCCTGTGACGTGCAGTCCAGTATTTTAGCAATGTCGTACAGTCCATGCAGTTTTCCTCGAATGGTAGTGATTTGGTTCAGGTAAGCCGTAACATAGGTATAATTCACTCACTGATAAAATACAGTTTCGTCTGCTGGAAATTTTGCGGTTATGATAAAAAGGATTAATTAAAAAAAAAAAAAAAGGCAAAACAAAGGAGATTCTGGACCTCACAGGTATGATGCATGATGGGTTAAATGTTTTCGTGCTGGGAATTTTGTTGTTTTGGAAAAATGAAAATGTGTTGCTACCGTGACAACGAAGTCCAATAATTAACGTTTCCCCCTCTTCGTACAGTTATAATAGTTTTGTTTTGCTGGTCCTTAATACACTCGCCTTCTCGCCATGGAGTCATTTGGAGTGTTTTACAAGGAGGAAGGAGGGAGTGGGGATGATAGGATGGGGAGTTCATGTAGAGGAAAAGAAACCTACCGCTCTTACCCCTATTTTATTATTATTATTATTATTATCATTATGATTATAATGTAGAAGAGAAGGAATCAAAGACTACAGGCCCTCAAAGCTGATTCCTAAAAAAATAAAATAAAAAAATAAAAAGGCAAATCAAGATCAAACCATACTTATGTTTTGTTCTGCACCACGTCCACCCAATGACTATATGGCGGGACTGTCCCAAGCCTCACTGCTATCCTAGTGGGCGTCCTACCAGAGGGGTCACGGGCTTGGTCAGGATAGTTGAGTCACCTTATTATACACTAAAGAACTGATGCATGTTCTCTACCACCTCCCTCCTCTCTCTCTCTCTCTCTCTCTCTCTCTCTCTCTCACCCACCCACCCACCCACTACACACACACACACACACACACACACACACACACACACACACACACACACTTAGTAATGGCAGTACTAGCAGCAGCAGTAGCAGCAGCAGTACAAATGGTAGTAACAGTAGCAGTAATACATATTATTATTATTATTATTATAATAATTATTATTATTATTATTATTATTTGTACAACAGTGCTTGCGAAGGTTTTGCTTCACGTTTGCGGATGTTATGCTGTACTTGATATTCTCCACCCCCCTTCTCTCTCTTTCTGTGTGTGTGTGTGTGTGTGTGTGTGTGTGTGTGTGTGTGTGTGTGTGTGTGTGTGTGTGTGTGTGTGTGTGTGTGTGTGTGTGTGTGTGTGTGTGTGTGTGTGTGTGTGTATCTTATCTTAAGTGTTTTTAGGAAAGAGATTCTAAGCTAAGTCATTTCCTGTGGGACTCCCTCACCCACCTACCCACCATTCAATTCTGACTCTCAGTAGCGCTAGCACTGTGCTCTAAGGCAATGGGAGGCGTCAAAACTTGTGAAGTCACCCCCAAAGCCCTACTCACTACCCTGACCAACAAATGAAATACGCCAGTACGTGTGATATCGGCTCCTCCAGCTCAGTGGGGGATACTGAAACACGTGACGCCACTATACTAAGCTCCATCAACAGGATGATTCAGAAAGTTTCCAGACAACAGAATCAAAACAACTTCTACAGCTCTGATGATAGACGCAGTAGTAGCAGTAGCAATACTATTAAAATGTTACAATGAAGAATCTATTAGTACAAGACAGACAAAGTCATAGCAGTAGTAGCAGCAATAATGTTACAGTGCAGCATTCACTAGTGGGTGGTAATGAACGAAGTAATACTGGTAGGAACAATGGCATGAAGTTTCAATACAAGAGATTATAATGATTGACAGGCGAGATAGAATGGATAGTAACAATGGCGGTATGGCGCAGTTCAACAATTAACAATGGATGACGTACGAAGTAGTTCACATTATACCACGATTTCGCTCTGCGTCACCTTGGTGAGGTAAATGCTGTTCACATTAACACCAAAAATATCATCACAGTTTCACTTCCACTCGATAAAAATGAGCTCTGACATTTATTGGGTAATTCAAATGAGACACGAATAATCGACAGCAACATAAATAATCAAAATTGCCAGTTTTTTCATCGGATTCCAATTTGAGAACAACATATTGCAAATGATTCTACTTTTAAATTTTTGATGGGTGGGCAGTAGCTGACGAAGCGTGAAGGATGTCGGGGAATTTTTGTTCGTTTTTGAGTGTCACAAAAATATAGATTAACCTTTTATTCAATGTTGCATGATTGTTGAAGGTGACGGAACTTGCCATTTTTTTTTTCTTTCTTGGGGACGGTGACTAAACTGATTAACGCTCTAAATGGTTTCCTGTAACCCAGAAAACCACTTATTACAGTGGGTGGTAACCATGTTACCAACAAAAGGGCTTCTTGTGGTCTAGTGGGTTAAGGTGGTCCAACCGGATGCGACCAATACGAGATTAAATTCAAGGGAAGTTAGGGTTTGCCTCTCATAAATGTTACTCAGGGATCGGTGACCGGTCATGTTCCGGATGGGGCACTGATGGGCTGAATGATGGATGGTTGGACTGAAGGAAATAATGCTGCTATTTTGTTAGATGGCTTTGAGTGATGCAGGAATTTTAATTATTTATTTATTTATTTTTGAAGGATATAGGCGATCTGTTGGCTGTTCCTGAATTGCAAGCGTGTGGTTATTTTGTTGATAATTTGCAAGTGTCGCAAGAATGTAATGAGATGTTAGGTAATTCTGTGTGTTTCAAGAGTATGGGTGGTTTGATGGAGATTTGTTTTTTGCAAGAATGTAGTTGATCTGTTGGCAATTATGTCGATCATTTAATGGTGATATTTATTCCGTGAGGGCAGTGAAAATTCGTTGAAGAACATTTCCCTGCAAAATAGGGTTGATTTACTTGGAATTCAAGTATTGCATAAAAAAGGGATTTGTTGCAGATATCAATGTGGGAAAAATATGGATAATTATTTGGGCACTCAGTTTTATAAGAATATGATTGATAGGCTAGAAAGTGACTGATACACGGCCAATGCATGACTGATATTATGTTGATTATTTCTGAGTGCTGCAAGAAGGGGGTTATTCATATGTGTTCTGTACTCTGTGTTCGCTGTAAAAGCATGGTAGTTTAATTTCTTGAAAAACATGAGTAAAGTTAAAGATATATTTTGCAGTCAGCAGGATGATTCTGTCCCATCAAATTCTCCGTTCGAAATGGAGTGCCCCCCCCAAAAAAAAGTAGGAAAAAGAAAATAAGAGACAGAAATGGAAGAAGGGAGAGAGAGAGAGAGAGAGAGAGAGAAGAACACACTGAATGGATCAGTCTTTTCTGGAACCTAATAAATATATTTGCGAAAACCAGGTGAGGTGTTTCAAGCAGAGCAGACTCGTGGATGTGTTGTTGAAGTCTGCATTGGTAACTTTTACATTAATAAGGTCGCTTTGTATTATTTTCTTCTGATAGAATTGGGTGAGAGTATCCAAACAAAAGATATTCTCTGCAAATAAAAGGGCAATGGAGATCATAGCTACCTCCTTCACCATGAGATAGCCACTGCAAAATTGAATAAAACAGCTTCGAGGTGGCAGGAATATATTAAAAGGTGTCATTAAAAGGTGTGGTGTGGTTCGGTGAGGATCTGCCCCTTCTTCCTTTGGAGCTACGATACGAATAAATGTGTGTGTGTGTGGATGAGTAAATTGGGAGTGAGTCGTCCAGTCTACTGTATGCTATCTCCCTTTATCAGGGGGAAGCAGCCTACGTATATAGATAGATTGACAGTCATGTTACAGAAGCCTTCACCTCAACACTAAGAGGACATATTTTATTCGTGGCATTTCTAGACGATTTTCTTCATCTTGGGATAGACTTTTCGAAGCAGGTCAAATATATCTAGCCTTAAGTAACAAACAGAGATCCTTTCTAATGGCCTCATCTACCTTTTATTGTTCGCTGATTTTTTTTTTATTTACCATTTTTTAATGATTTTTTTTTTACCGTTTTTTAATACAGGTTTTTCTTTTGCAGACAGATATTGATTTTATTATAGTATGCAAATTTTAACACATTTTCGGCGCCGTATGACAGAGTTGTTGTAGCGCCAAGTTTTAATAAGAATAAAACATTTTCTCTAATCTCCACAAAATCGTCAGGCAACAACAAGAGAAAGGCAAAAATTACGTCCTGGGGCTGAAGGGCTTAAACTGCTATTGAGGGTACGGGACAGGTGCAGTTTGAACGGCCGTGTTTGGCTGTGTGGATGCGGTTTTGGTGTGGCATCAGCTGTAATTTATGTGCGAGCAGATAAAGGTGATAGTCAGGCGGCAACCACACGCGTTATGGCCCTTAAAGCTGTGGCCGATGGAAAAAGGAATATTGTTTGTTTAGCCTTTTTATGTGGGAGGTCTGTGAGAGAGAGAGAGAGAGAGACAGTGTGTGTGTGTGTGTGTGTGTGTGTGTGTGTGTGTGTGTGTGTGTGTGTGTGTAGGTCATCCATAAGTAGCCAACAGCTTCTCCAGTATAGGTGGCCGTAGGTGACCATGCGCGATTCAGAAATGATAGAAAAGTCCACAGACAGCAAAGCACCCTCATTTCACCCAACCTCACCAACCAGAACACACACACACACACACACACACACACACACACACACACACACACACACACACACACACATACTACTTCCATCTCTTCCCAAATGTTGGTGATCAAGACATCAATAGGAAAATACTACCTTGGCAAACATGACCACCAACCTTAAATCAGGCGAAGGACAACGCAGGGCGAACTGTGGCCGTTGTTGGTTGTACGGCAGTGCGAGGGAGAACACATCTGAGAAAATAAAAGAGTTCTTGGTCGAGTAGATGGCAGTGTAATGGATTAAATCAATGCTTATCCAAGAAGAAGGAATGTTAGCTAGAGAGGGAATAGATTTAGAGACAAAACTGTACATGACGGGGTAAAATGATGCTGGATGTTTTGCTTCAAGGCGAAGGGAGTAGGTCTGTGAAAAAAAGGCATTGTAGGTGCAGCTGTATTGGCGGTGTGAAGGCTTATAAAAAAGTTTTCTTTGGTGAAAGTAAGGATAATATTAACATAAAAGGGAGTACGCCTGACTTTTAATATGCGTCTTGCGATGCGGGTAAATACCTCTAATATTAATTGCTATATTTTTACCAGCTGACTTTTATCATTGCTTTTCACTGATGAAAATTGGAATATATCGTTGTTAGAGACAGGCGATATTTTTCATGCCAGGAAATAGATCTGAAAATGAAGGGATTATTTACCGTTTGATGAGCAGAACTTTAACACCCGCGCTGATATGACTGCTTCTCTGCTGAATACAGTTGTTTGATGTTCAGCGGATCAGAAAACTGGTGTAATTCCAGCCATGAGATGAGTGATAGTGACGGCATTAACCCACAACGCACACGAAGTCAAGTAATTTATTTTCAAATTAGTGATGCACGCAAAGGTTAGAGAAAGAGAGAGAGTGTGTGTGTGTGTGTGTGTGTGTGTGTGTGTGTGTGTGTGTGTGTGTGTGTGTGTGTGTGTGTGTGTGTGTGTGTGTGTGTGTGTGTGTGTGTGTGTGTGTGTGTGTGTGTGTGTGTGTGTGTGTGTGTGTGTGTGTGTGTTCTCCCGAGGTCATCCATAAGTAGCCAACAGCTTCTCCAGTAAGTCTGACTCACTTCAAGCAAAAACTTTCGGGTAGTAACTTTTTATAGAAAGGTAGTATGGGAAGGGGTGGGGAGGGTTAAGGGGAGGGGAAGAGGGAGATATAAGGGGGCTAAAAGGATGGGGGAGGGGAGGGGTGGGTGAGTAGGGGAGATAGGAGGTGGGGGTTGAGGGAGGGATAGTGGTTATGAGAGGGTACAGGAGCGAGAGGAGAGGTTGAAAATAGTGAAGGACATAAACTTCATCCATACCTCTATCAGAAAGACTCAGGAGCTGTTATTCCCCTAAAAGCCTCCCCAGCACCTCCTCCTCACCTCTGTTTTATTTCTTGGTCTTGTGCTTTATTAGTTTTTTCGCGAGCTATGTCAACAAAAGCCTCACAACAAAAAGCCTCAAGGTGAAATACGTATAAGTAAATCACTAATGACAAGTTATTAAGAAGCTTCCGAATCCCACGAGATGAAGTCCCTAGAATTAAGATGAAAATAGTAAGGATTCCCTAATGTCTCAGACCTTGCACCAAACACTGATTATCATTTTATCCATTTACTTACCCACTTGAAAAAGAAATCTAGTAACAGAATATGCCAGGTCTACTCTGTGAATAATATTTTAGTCTAAGGGTCTTACTCTCGGCAGTTTAAATGGTTTTCTTGTACCTTGTCCTTAACACATTAGTTTCTGTATTATAGATCACTATTCTTCTTTGTCATAGCGATGGCTTTCTCGTAAAGACCTCGAAAAGCCAGTGAATATACAAGAATATAGTAATGTGTTCTGTGCAACATATTATGAAGGTGTGTAAGAGAGCTTACCAAACTAACTTTGCGTGAATACAACCTTTAGAGTCATACCTTTCGCATATCTATCTATCTATCTATCTATCTATCTATATACTGTGTATATATATATATATATATATATATATATATATATATATATATATATATATATATATATACAAAAAAAAATGGTGCCTCAGCCATTATTTCTTCATCTTGTCGCTCTTGTTATATTTACAGTACCACATTTTAATCCGTGAATAAGTTGTCTAAGGATTGTTAATGCTTTGTTCTATTGAAAAAGCTTCCTAAACTGCCTACCAGTCAAACGAACACAGATTATTTCAGCTGGTGAATTAAACATAAAATACTGTACGTCAAGATACTCATGGGGCGAATCGGTCCACTTCAGAAAGTCTCTCCTTAGGTGGATCCAACCATCTGTCTGCATTAAGAGTAAAGTAAAACCATCTAAGGTAGAAAATAGTAAAGTCGCTCGGAGGAAGTATTTAAAGAGTAAAAAGACATGTTAGTATTGGAGCGGCTAATAGCAGCTGAGATGAAGCACAAACCACAGGATGGAGATGGAAGCAGGCAAAATCACAGACGAGAGAGAGAACAGAGTCCAGTAAAGGGAATGAACCTGGGGAATGAGAGACGAAGACAGCCCAC
Source organism: Coenobita brevimanus (assembly GCF_032717465.1). Classification (NCBI taxonomy): domain Eukaryota; kingdom Metazoa; phylum Arthropoda; class Malacostraca; order Decapoda; family Coenobitidae; genus Coenobita; species Coenobita brevimanus. The sequence continues at coordinate 3,870,620 of NC_137018.1, read as the reverse complement.
AGTAGGGGAAAGGAGCTGTGACAAATCGATACGACCTTGCATGCTTCCCTCTCAAGGCTGTTAATGGCCCAACCTGTATTTAGTGCGCAAACTACCGTAAGCAGCGACAGCAGCCATGAGATATTACAGACAAGTCGGACAACAGAGCACACAGAGGAGGCGAACCACAGAGCACACAGATAATACGAACCACAGAGAACACAGAGAAGGGAAATATCACAACACACAGATAAGACAAATCACAGAGCACACAGACAAGACAGATCAAGGAGCACACAGACAAGGCAAACCAAAGGGCACGCAGACAAGCAAATCATAGACCACACAGACAAGGTGGACCACAGACAAAGGGTAAGGACTATACGACCATACACACCTCCTTCACAATGCCGGTTATGGTTCAGGCTGTACTTGGAGTGCAAAAGATCAGAGGTAACGACAGCAACCATGCAGAATCACAAGCAAGGCGAACAATGGAGCACAAAGAGAAGGCGAAACGCAGAACACAAAGCTAAGACAGAGTACATTTTGGCGAGCACTATATCCGTACCCCCAAACTAGTGTAAGGCCCAGACATGTGATTTTAACCTGTGACTTTAGCTTTAAACCTCTTGTTCAGATAATCAAATGACTTCGCCCATATGTAAACCTCAATCCTTTCACCATGTATTGTCCAAATCGGATGAAAACTGTTGAAGCTGACATGACAAATCTTTTCCATGCTACACACAACCTTCACAGCGCTGTTAATGGCCCAGGCTATATGTAGAGAGCAAAAGATTAGCCTTAGGGGTAGGACCCATGCAAAATCTCAGACGAGGTGAATCATAAAGTACACTGAGGAGGCGTATCACAGAGAAACAAAGGCAAAAGGGAATGGACTATGCGAAATCACATGAGGCCAGCCACAAAACACAAAGACGGTGGTGAAAAAATTACGCAAAATCACATGAGGCGAACCGTAAAGCACAAAGACGTGGGTGAAAGAATTACGCGAAATCACATGAGGCGGACCAAGGAGCACAAAGACAAGGGGGAAAGAACTAATGGAAAGCACTTGAGGCGGACCACATAGCACAAAGACAAAGGGGAAACAACAATGCGACGAACCAAAGAGCAGAGAATAAGAGGAAAAAAGAACTTTGCGAAATCGCTTGAGGAGAACCACAGAACGCAAAGACAAACGGAGGGAAAGAACTATGCGATATCAGGTGAGGCGAACCACAGAGCACAGTAGTCGGAAGGTACCATGCAAAATCACTGACAAAGCGAACCTCTGAGTATAGGAGGAGGAGAAAGCAATAATAACAAATCGATACCACCCTGTACACCTTCACACAGGTAGTAAAGACTCAAGTTATATATAGGATGAAGAGATGAGAGGCAGCGAGAGAAACCACAGAATAGAAATAAGTTTACTTCCTTTAGTTGCATGAATTTTTGTGTATTAAATCTTGTTACCGTCAGATAATTTCGTACAACTTAATAGAAAAACATCTAGTGAAAGAGGGAGAAACATCTTCAACTGTTTATTTCAGTACAAGAGATTTTCGTAAGGTGAATGAAGTCGTTTCTAGTAGCAACAATAAAATAAAATCAGTTTTATGGTGCTTGGAATGTTAAGCTGCTCATGATATCAGCGCTCCCTGTTCACGCTGTTCAATGAGTTTATAAAGTTCTAAATTATTTATATATTTTATTCTCCCCACCGTCAGATTTTTGAAAATCTTAAAAATAATATCCAGTTGCGATGAAGTTAATGAAGCTTTATTTAATCCCTCCAGTTTGAGAAGTCTCTCCGGTTCATTTCGAGGTACTAAGAATGATTGAAGACTATGAAGACGTTAATTATGTCGTAGACACCCCACACTGTCCAACTGACCAGTACAGCATTTCACTTTGTTGCTTGATTGTTGCTTGTTTGATGTTGCTTTTGCTGTTGAAACCATATGCTCCCCTTATCGTGAACCCAACGGCTTACAGGCTGAAGTTGCCATTCTTCAGCAGCCCACCATCCTACTCCTTTTAAGAGATAGGGATTGAGCAGAGGGACTTTTGTTATGTCAGTGCCAGTACGGGATGACATCTCTCTTCAGCATGGGTCTGATGAAACACATATACGGCATAAGAAAAACGCAGAGCAAACAATCCAGTGAGCATATGGTTATGTTATAAGTCTGATCATATAATTCAGGGGATACTGTCTGCGACTGAAAATCCACAGACAGACAGCATAATGTTCGTTGTGATGACTAAGGTATCGATACAGTATATGAGTAACGAGCTACTTCAAAGGTCTGTGATGGTAGTTCTCGTTTTATACTTTCCTCTTCATGTTTTTGGATCCCAAAAGGACTCACCCCTAAACGACTATGATGATGATGATGATGATATGATGATGATGATGATGATGATGATGATGATGATGATGATGATGATGATGATCTGTTGCAAATGGTGTCAGGTAGGGAATGAGGCCACAGCTACATGTGACAGCTGACCAAAAGATATACAGCAACTCAGCTGTGGGGACGGGAAAGCTGGTGGACGTAGTGATGATGATAACAATGATGATGATGACGACGATGATGGTTTGAGTAATGTGAGACAAGGTAGGGAAGGGTGCCATAGCAGTGTGTGAAAGAGAGGATCCACAGACAGACAGCAAGGCGTCGGTGGGGCCGGGAATGCTGGAATATCTGCCAAGATCTCCCGCCTCCATTCCCGAAATAGTTGCCTCTCTCTCCAAGATGGGGAGCAGGAAGTGGCAGACGTACATAATGTTGCCTTAAGATCATAACAGCCTCATCCCCACTGCGTCCTCGAGGTCATTCCTGGAATAGTTACTCTGAGTTTCCCGAACTTGGAATATATGGGAATGGGAACTGAGGGAGGGAGGGAAGGAGAGGGGATTGATTAAAGTTGCAAAGTGTGAAACATAACTGGGAGCGAACAGTCCGCCGCCTCTCTCGCTATCTCGGCCCTCCAGAGTGTAGCCATATAGCAGCCAAGTGAGGGACAGAGTGAGCCTTTCTCAGATCGATAGCCTCTGAATTACTCCTTAAGTATGGAAAAGCTCCTTCCCTTTGCTGAGTAAAATCGTCTGTCGTAGCAAAAAATAAAGAGAATTACTATACAAGCATACATGAATTAGAGATTTAATACTTCAACTCAAACACTTCATGATTTAAATAAAGAGAGACCTTTCGAACTGGAGGCGGCAGATGTACTGCCTTCATTAACCCCTTCACAACAAACTGGATCTCACGAGTGGCAAATAATAATGTGGCATTACCTGAAACAAAATAAAATGAGATTGCTTTTGAGTTGGAGGGTTGGAGAAATTCCAAAGAAAAAAATCATAATTATTCATTTTGACAAGTGAACCGCTTACTATGCCATACTGAACAGCTTAATCCAATCTGCTTAGAAGCTCGCTAGTTACTTAAGAACCATAAACCTCCTCCTCTCCTCTACAGTTTCTTTACCTTAACCAGACTCTCCCTTCATCCTCTCCACCCTACTCGTTCGTCTCCCCTTTTCTCACACCCTCTCCTTCGTCACACTCTTTCACCTTTCTCGCACACCCTCTCCATATCATTCTTCTTCACACTATCCTTTAAAACAAGCTCTTCTCACTCTTTCACTCATACGTACTAAAATCATAAACTCTTCTCACATACTCATACGCTCTCTCAACATTCTTCTTCACACTTTCGTTGTCAGACACACACACACACACACACACACACACACACACACACACACACACACACACACACACACACACACACACAATCATTCATTACCAATTTCTTAAAGCAACTCTACTTTCAAATTTCCCTCACACTAATCTTCTTTACTTTCAATTTTCTTCCACACCCTCTCTTCTTATCATTCGTCTTCACTTTTTACCCTTACATTTTTTTTTCCTGCATATCCTCCTTTTATTTGTTTTTTCTACACCCAATCTTCCTTTTTAAACACACAGTCATTACTTACCCTCTCATTTTGCACACTTCAAATCCGCACACTTTCCTCTGTCTCACACAGCTTCTTTCTTCATCACTTTTTTTTTCATACTATCCTCCCACACACTTTAACTTCCTCACACATCTTCGTTGCTTATCAATTCTCGTAAGACCTCATACCTCCTCATAAGTCTTATCTTTTTATTTTGCCTTCCCTTCAGTTTTCTCTCATCCTATAGTTGTCCTAGCAGTTCTCTCATTCTATTTGTCTTCTTCACACTCTCTTACGCTTCCTCTTTCTCGGGATCATCTTTTTCTGATTACTCTCCTTTCTCATCATTGTCTCTTTCATCATCCCTTTCCTCTTAGCTTGCCCTTCATGTCTATCTCTCATTCCTAAATCCCTTCTTTTCTCCCAACTTCCCGTTTCACACCGTCCTTTCCTGACAATCTCTCTCTCTTCTTGGCACCCTACCATTTCTTTTATCCTTCCATTCCTCACGCCCTTACCTTCTTCCCAATCCCCCTATTTCCATCCCCTCCTCCGGTTCTCAACAGCCCTTCTCCCATACCGTTCCAACAGCTCTCCATCCCTTGCTTTCAACCCCATCCACTTCCAAACCTCTTCACCAGCCATTTACAGGGAATAATATTGTATTGTTTTTATTATTTTATTTTATTTCTCCTAAAAAAAAAAAAATCCATTTTATATACCATCCCAATTCTTGGCTGATTATTACCCAAGTCATCGGTATATTTCCTTCATTTTTCTGCTGTTCTTTAATCGCGTCTTTCTCATTCATTAGTTTATCCATGAAGTTTCTCCTTAACAAAATATTATCTTCTGTTGTGGATGGATGGGCGAAAGGGAGTGGAGATGATTTTTTTAGGAAAGGATTGAAGCCAATTTTGTCTCAATCACTGTGGGTAAACTCTTGGATTAGTGTGTTTGTCGATGAATAACTACGTAAATTATGATCGCATGCCTCTACAGTTTCAAGTAAACTTCGGCCATTTTTTGCCTCTGTCCTTGTATAGTTAAATGTTATCAGTTATTTGATCACCTTTCCTCATCGCTATTTGTCGTATCTTTTAATTATGTCCCTAATCAGCGTGTGTGTGTGTGTGTGTGTGTGTGTGTGTGTGTGTGTGTGTGTGTGTGTGTGTGTGTGTGTGTGTGTGTGTGTGTGTGTGTGTGTGTGTGTGTGTGTGTGTGTGTGTGTGTGTGTGTGTGTGTGTGTGTGTGTTTTACTGACTTTCTTTTACTTTCTTTTTATCCATCTCTTTCCTTTGCTTTTTTAACTCCTTCACTCACCATTACCCTCACATGAGCGTGGGTTTGATCCTGAGTCAGGGATAGGAATTTTGTTTCACTGCTCTGCCACAAGATGCACAAACGTTAAAAAAAAAAAAAAAAAAAAAAAAACTTGTAAATACCATCACGTCAGTTCTGAATGAGACAGCTTTTATGTTCAGTATCTAGGTAAACACTCTCCCATGTCAGTGCTAAAGTGGTGACGTGTAAAGATGAATAAAGCATTTGGTTAGTACAAGGAAATATTTCTGGCCCAAAGGCGGATGCACACAGGCAAAATAATAAGGAAAAAAATATGTCTGATATTTCTTTCACACTCCTCTTTCTCGTCACTCCCCGTTTTCTTCGTACTTTCCCCTTTCAGCTTCTTCCTCACAGCCCTGACTCGTATTTCCTTGGTATATTGGGTCTTGACACAAAAAGGCAATATAGAGAACGGATCATAAGGGGATTGGTTTTAGGACATTGTTTCCTTACCTTCTTCCTTTTCTCTTCCTCAGCTTAATAGGACATTGATTCCTCACTTTTGTTCTCTTTCTCTTCTTCAGCTTAGTACGACCATTGTTTCTTCACCCTCTTTTCTCTTCCCCTCAGCTTAATAAAACACTGATTGCTCACGTTCTTCTTTTTTCTCTTCCTAAGCTTAACTTCTCCATATTACCAGCTGTTATCCACTTACTTTGTAGACCATTATTTACTGCCATTCACTCATTCCATCACCATTACTTCTTTCTCCTTTCTTATTCATTCACCCACTGTCATTCACTCAGCCATTCATCCATCCATCCATTCATCCACCCTCATACAGCCATTAATTTCATAACTTTTCAGTTCTTTTAACTTAAACAAGAGGTTCACCACAAGGAGTGTTTTTCTCAGTCTTGCCTCACACACTTCTTATATATCAAGTCGCTTATTCTAACATACTCGTATATCTTATTAATTATTTTTTTTTTCTGTATTTCCTCAGTCACTGATCTCCCCCACCTCACCCTTTCTCGCTTTTTCCTCCTCTTTCCCCAGACATCGTGTTCTTTTCGCACATGTCCCTCTCTCTCTCTCCCTTTCAAAATTTCCTTCCCCTCTACAACACCTACCTTTTTCATCCACTTCATATCAGTTATTATTCATTGCTTTTTTTACCATTTTGTTGAGGCTAACATTTCTCCTTCCCTTATATATTTATTCTTTTCACATTCATAAATTGTCCATCACTCTTCTGCTTTTTTCACTTTTCTTCCACACCTATTATTCACAGGCATTCATTTTCTTTACTCTTCATTCTCTACTCTTACGTAAACTCAACCCATTTCTCTCTCTCTCTCTCTCTCTCTCTCTCTCTCTCTCTCTCTCTCTCCTCACACTCTTTTCCTTCAGCTACACCTGTCTCATCCTCTCTTCCTTTACCCTTTCCCCTCTTGTCTCCTCTCTACCGTTCTCTACGACTCTCTCTCTCTCTCTCTCTCTCTCTCTCACTGGTATGCTAATCTGTTATTACATATCTGTAGAAAGTATATGTCTGTATTTAGACTGAATTACCTAGAGAGCACCGTAAGGCAGATGTATCTATATAAGTTGGTAACTCCCCCCTCCCCCCCCTCTCTCTCTCTCTCTCTCTCTCTCTCTCTCTCACATAAGCCCCCTTCTCCCCTCTCCCCGCCAGCATCGTATGGGTTTGGATCCCTGCCAATCACTTAAGAATATTTCCATTATAAGGAATTGGACATATATTGCCCTTCGCGTTTGTCAGCTGATCCTTGTCTTAATTCTACGCCCCCCCTGCATGGGTAAGGATGGGTCTGTGTGTGTGTGTGTGTGTGTGTGTGTGTGTGTGTGTGTGTGTGTGTGTGTGTGTGTGTGTGTGTGTGTGTGTGTGTGTGTGTTGGCGTGAACGTGTAGGTGGAAGAGAAAATTGTTTAAAGCAACTATAATAGTAGGCCTTTTTGTATGTGCGAGTCAGATAGAGTTATGTATTGTGTGTGTGTGTGTGTGTGTGTGTGTGTGTGTGTGTGTGTGTGTGTGTGTGTGTGTGTGTGTGTGTGTGTGTGTGTGTGTGTGTGTGTGTGTGTGTGTGTGTGCGCGTGCGTGCGTGTGTGTGTGTGTGTGTGTGTGTGTGTGTGTGTGTGTGTGTGTGTGTGTGTGTGTGTGTGTGTGTGTGTGTGTGTGTGTGTGTGTGTGTGTGTGTGTGTGTGTGTGTGTGTTTAGCTAGACACCTCCCAGGTCCCCACCTTTCTCCTGAAGGACTATAGCTGTCACAGAAAGCAAATTAAACTGTATATTTTTATGACACTTCCTTTCGGTTTTATCAGAATTTTCGAGAATTCTTTAGAGTCTGCCGCACAGTTATGTTATGAAACTCCTTTATCGTAGCCAACCTCCCCTCCCTCCTCCTCAACCCCTTCTCATTCTCAGCCTTCGGTGTCCAAGATATGTACCAAATAGGAATCTCCCCCTTCTCTCAATTCCGGCAATACTCCTATCACACCTTGCATCTCCTCTACCCAACCCACTCTTTTTAACAACCAGAATACTTGAGCCTCTCTTTTCAAACTCTCCTCCATCTTTAATCTAGGTCTCTGTATACTCTCCACACTATTTCCCCTTGACCCCTTTTATTATCAGAGAGACTGGTCTGTTTTTCTATTCTAGTCTTGTGTTTATGGTATCAGAGAGTAAGTTTTATAGCCAATATACGGCTGGACCACCAAGTAAAAACAGTAAGATCTCTGTACTTCATGTGTAATATTCTCTCTCTCTCTCTAATCATGCACCATCTTTCCATTTCAGCCGTGAGCGAAGACGAGTTACCCAAATTTGTGGAGGAGGTGCCCAACGTGACAGTCACAGTGGGTCGAGATGCCTTACTTCCCTGTACTGTGGAGCAGCTCAAAGGATACAAGGTAAGGGAGTGTGTCTGTGTCTCTCTGTAACACCTATCTGTCTTCTTGTAAATATATTTTTATTTCTGTCTACCTGTCAAGTATCCATCCTTCCAATTTCCACCTACCTACATACCTACCTACTAAAGCCACTTACCTACATATGATCCTGCCTAAAGGGAGAAATAATGAAAAAAAAGAGTATGTACTTTGATGATGTGAGAAATAATCGTACGTGAACTTCGTAATCTTGTCCAGGTAGCCATTCACAGGAGGCGTCGTGAGGCCAATGATTTAGAGCAAGAAATGGAAGATGAGAGGACGCTCGAGTAAGGGGTAGAAAGCTAGGATGGGAAACTCTGTGAGGGAGGATGGCGTGTCGTGGGAAAAAGGGTCGTTACCAAGCAAGGGTAGATAAACATGGATATCTTATTGAGTGGACCACCCCTCACAGGATGCAGCGTCAGGAGATAGACATATATAAATCGATAAACAAACACAGAAAGAAATAGATATATAAACAGACAGACCGATAGATAGATAGATAGGTAGACAGTCAGACACATAGATATACCGTAGACAGAGACACTGCTTGACAAACAGACTAAAAGAGAGACAGATAAATGAATGCGAGACTGCCAAAGCGAGTGTGGGAGAGTGGAGAGAGAAATAGAGAAACTAGAAGTGTGTATAATTGGAGGAAGAGTGTCTTGATCGTTGTTAATGAGTAGGGACAGAAATGCGTGGATATAATTTTCTTAAGGCAATGCTTCACGGGATGCTGCGTCGGGCAACAGATAGATGTATAGAAAACTGAGAGACTGACTAGGAGAGAGAGAGAGAGAGAGAGAGAGAGAGAGAGAGAGAGACCAGGGGACGCCTCACATCATTCGGCGTCTGACAATAGAATGGTAGGTAATGAGAGACAGCCATATAGAATGATAGACAGATGGATAGATAGATAGATAGATAGATAAACAGACAGACATACAGATAGACAAAGTTATAGATAAGACCAATAACCCTCGCGACCTCACACTGCGCCTCTGTCGATGGGAAGAGGCTGGGCGGAAATTAACTCTGCCAAGGCCCAGTCTGCTTGTGTTTTAGTTGCTGAGGCCGCTATCGATTCGCCCCCTTGCGTCATCTCACTTGTGGATATTACATCAAGGGGTTCACTACGGACTTAGATATTCCCCCTAGCCTATCGATTCGCCTAACTGTGTCATTTCACTTGTGGATATTACATCAAGGGGTTCTTTACGTACATAGACACCCTAGCCTATCAGTTCACCCACTTGTGTCTTCCCACTTGTGGTTATTACATCAAGTGGTTCTCGACGGACTTAGTTATTACCCCTAGGCTATCGATTCACCCCCTTGCGTCATCTCACTTGTGGATATTACCTGAAGTAGATCTATAAGGGCTAAAAAATGGTTCCGCACGTCCTTAGAGATGACTGGAGGTGTTTTGATGGTGTATTGCGACCAAGAGAATTAAGCTGACAATCTAACACTTACACTTTACAGAGGGAAATGTGCGTGTCTTTTTGTCCCAATAAAATATCTTCACAAACTACATACTGGACTAAGTGAGCACAGAATAACTTCCCTACACCGAACTGGGGAAATATTGGATTGTCTGCTTTCGTTCCCCTTAGATACACACTAAAAATGCTTCGAATTTTTGTGTACCAGGCTCTATATGGAAATGGAGAAAGCCTAACAAGTGAGATGTGTCTTGTTTCACGGGGCTGTGATTATTCAAAGAGATGGAATATGCATACCTATTGAAAGAATGGGTTTATTGATAGGGTACTTGAGTGTAGGTCAAACTTGGGGCCACCCCGTGTTTAGGCTTTAACGATTGTGATGTATGTGTTGTATATCCGTGTGTGTGTGTGTGTGTGTGTGTGTGTGTGTGTGTGTGTGTGTGTGTGTGTGTGTGTGTGTGTGTGTGTGTGTGTGTGTGTGTGTGTGTGTGTGTGTGTGTGTGTGTGTGAGAGAGAGAGAGAGAGAGAGAGATGAAATCATAATTACCATCATCAAGTTATATTTCAGGAGCAAAAACTTTTCTTTCACATATAGCAGAGTGCAGCACAAGGCGGGTATATAGCAAGAAATTATCATATAAATCAAGATCCATGTAAATAAATATCACAGACCCGCCGGAGTTCTTATCGTGTCTTGGAAATCTTTCGTCAACTTCTTCCTCTCGTTACACACATAATCGCTCATTCGTCACAGTCATCATCATTGCTGTATTAATAATCATCATCATCAACATTCTAACCTTTTCTTGTATCCCTCAGAAGCGTAAGCGCATCAAAAATTTTCTCTATCATTAGCTTCGATGGCTGTGGATCTGAGTGATGCTATTTCACGTGTTGTTGAGTCTAACAAATGAAATATCAGCAAACATGTATCGCTATCCAGAAGCTCGAAAAAAATGGACTTGAATGATGGCTCTTCAGATGCTTGGTTTGTCTACTTCGTTTTTTTTTTATTGAGGCGAAGATGCACTTGACAGGTTGATGATGATTGGCTGAATGCAACATGTCCAAAAAATATTTACTAACCCAAATTTCCCCCTCAGATATTTGTTGTCAGTTAATAATGCTAGATTATAAAGTAATGTTGCATTCAGCCAATAATCACCAATATGTCAAGTGCATCTTCGCCTCGATAAAAAAAAAACTGAGTCTAGCTGTATGTACTATTCAGGATGATGTTTTGCTTCCTAATTATTTTTTGTTATTACATACGGCTGAATTATTATATGATGTTATCGAGGCAAAGTATTTACAAAGCAGTAGCTGAAAAATTTGCACCTAGGACTGTTATTTGTTGTTTTGCCAAGATCCGTCTGGTAGAGCAGACCTATCGACAACAAGCAAGCAGCCGTCTTCTTGTGGCAGACAGCGTCTCGCTAGAGCCGGAACAGGATCCTTCCACATGGCCCAGTATTTTAAAATGAAATCCAAACCAATTATATATTTTTTTCAACGGCACGTCATTTTTGTAATTTGCCTTATTTATTTCTGTAATTTAAGGCTTTATCAGTAACAACTTAATGCTGTCTCTGTTACTAAGAAAGTACTTTAGTTCTCGATATTCCTCATAGACTGAAAACAGTACACAAAATCGCAGTTTGTAAATAACGAACGTTTCTAGTAATACGACGGAATGAAAAAGTACGTATTTGCAGTCCTTGCCTGAACTTTGTTTTACCGATATTATTATGCGCTTTTTAATCCTTTTACTCCAATGACGTGTTTTTCATCTTATTCGTCCCATCCCAAGACAATTTCATTCAGCTTTGGAGAGGCTTTTACATTAGTTTGTTATTTCTCTACTAGGGGTTTGTCATAAGTTGTGTAATTCTTCTGGCTGCAGCAAGAATAGACAGAAAGTATGTCACCGAAATGAAGAGATAAAACCCGAATAATTATCAATGAGAATCATGGTCGGCTGGTGACACTGTGTCTTCTTCAAATTATGCATGCACTTAAACTCTCCCACCTCACACACTCGACCACCAAAATATTGAACCTTACACAGTAACATCAGTCCCTCCCTCAAGTGCAACAGTATTACATCGCTATACAATATCTTTTGAATATCGTCGGCTGCCTGTTTTATTTCTTTTTGGTGAGTCACTTTCCAATCTCTGTTGCATAATAATTTACAGTTTGACGAATTAGTATAAGGATTCACAGTTTTATTACCAGATTCAACTTGGTATTAATTTCCTTATACTGCCATACTGACTGGGATAATAGAGCAACAAATTTCCATCGCCGGAACTATCATTTCTCATAATACAGACACTTGTAAACAAAGCCAGCGACTTCTGGCACGGGGAACTACCTTCTCTGCCGTCCCGGACATTATAAAACTATTTACATTATGTCCATGAGTGCTAATGGCCTTTCAGAAGTTGAATAAAATAAGGTGTCTCTACGAAAGAATCTGATATAGAACTGGATTAGGGCTACCACCACATGATTTCATTGTGCTACGCCACGGGAGCCTGAGTGTGTTAAAATAAAACATGTTGACCTAAAAATGGGGTCAGTGGAGAGTTGCCCTAACGTCTTCACAGCCGGACTTATTAAAATAAAAAAAAAGTCGTCAGCAATGAAACAAAAGAAATTCTGTTGATAATGATATTCTAGTTTCCACATCACAGACCCTTACTGGCAAATAAAGTGAGCTTAAAGACACGAGGACATCTTTCTTCGCTGTATCTCGTCCCCCTTAAGAGTACTCGCATTAAGCATCTGCCTTAATACCGTACGGCTACGCTTTTTACGAGGCACATACATATCCTTACTGGTGGCTTTGATGTCCTCCCTCATGGCGTCCTTCTTGGCTGCCGCAACCCCCGCGTGATATAATATGACCCCAAATGGACATGGTAGCTAGTAAACAGCCTGGGACAGATATTCGCCAACTACTTCACTACGTCTGTTTCACACACAGGGCACGTCCGTCACTTTCCTTCACGACGCATCATATCAAACAGCAACATCAATGGGCTGAGAAGCACAGTAGGGAAGGAAAGCGAGAGTTAGACGTGACACATTAGACCTTTTGTACCCGATAGCTCTGTCAGAGAATGTATTAAGTTGACACGCACGAATGACTGTCCCGTTAAACTAAAGGGCAAAATATTTTCTTCATGTCATACACTTCTTATTTTATCTGTTGTGTAGAGAGACGTCTTATAATTTTACCCTTTTTATCACCAGACGATGATCATCAGCTTAAAAGAGACTTCTTGCTGTGGAAGAGTTAGTAGTTTTTTTTTCTATCGGGCTTCGTTATATAGCAGAGTATTTTCTTCTCTTACATGATTATCTTTTCTGCACTCACACGAGAATATTTTAAAAAATGGAACATCGCATGCATATCATATCGTAATTTACATACTATTACAATTGTTACTGTTTTGCTTTCCTCAGAAGTCATTTATGCTCAAATAATAATCAGTCACTATAGCCCAGAGAGATCTTGTAAAATGAATAAAATCACAAAATCAAAATGACAAAGACCTCCCCAGGTTCATGGGCTTTAATACTTAATATCGACTATCTTGACAACTGACCCGTTTGCTTCAAATGAGTCTTTTATGGACTAAGTAAAATCGTTTGACAGAAGTAGGAATGAAATAAAAAACACAGCATTTTGTTTATGGGGTTAGCTAGCTCTCTTGAACCCATGTATCTGTAACGAAGCTGAATTTCTGCAACAACACAGCAACTGTCATCTCAAAACATGGGGTCCACGACACTAATAGCGCAATGTGTAAGTGGTTCTGGTGGGCGAGACTACACAAGCCTCCGCCACACCCTCCCCTCAGTCTCACACGAGTCTTGGCGTCGCTCCAGCCGTGTTATGGATATTTTTATGAGTCGCCTGTAGCTGTACACAGAATTTTACCATTCCTCCGGCTCTCCATCTCCCTTTTACGCTGACACATATACGGCTTCATGACTTATGCAATGGCGGGGGCTGGCGAGTGTATTTATCTTGGTCAGTGGCTACACAGTCTGAATGCTGAGCTGTATCGTCCAGTTTCTTTCACGGCAATCTGGGAAGACTGGGTTCATTTTAGATAGCGTCCTCCCAACGCCACATAAAAAAAAAAAAATACTTATGCTGCGAGAGTAAGACAGACGGCCGCTTCTTCCACGAGAAACTTGATGAATTTAATAATCCAAAAACTCGAGACGGGAAATGTTAACAGCCGAATGCAAATAGCGAAATACACGCTCCGTACCTCTTGCCCCCACTTCACTTTGCTCTTCCATGACACAGAATGAGATGGATAAATGATGAATACAAAATCTACCGCAAAAATAATTCACCAACATTCCTAGCTTGGGTGTACAATTAAATTATTTTGATTTTTTTTCTGGATTGTCCTATTTACATACAAGCTTTCCGACCATAAAACCTTTGTCAAATTATATTAAAAATCGTACCTCACTGGTATACCGAACGATATCTTGGGTGGGGGACGGTCATGCATTAACGGGTTGTGGTTTGGAGGCTTCTCTGTCATGCAAACGCTGACAGGCTCATTGAATGGTCTCCTAAGGCTTAAATGATCTGGATTATTATAGCCTAGTCTCGGAACCTTTTACTCATCGAAAGTTCCAGAGTCTGAAAAAAATAATAAACGGTCAACAATAATCATCTTTTTCCCATTAGATATCAAAGGACGCTAATAATTACATTTCTACTACGTTATACCTTTCCGAATACTCAAAAGGTTATTCATCGCCTTTGATTTATAACCTTATTAATTAATGAACGAATATGTCTGCGTTTAATGTATGCACTGCTACATATATGAAATGCTTCTTCAACTGCATCGATATAACGTAATTACTCATTTATTGCCATATCTGATAATAACCTCCTCTCACTTAGCTGCTTAGGCTCTTTTGTGTACATTATTTTCAACCTGACTTTCATCAGTGTCATCATCATCATCAGCAGCAGCAGCAGCAACAAACATTCACCTACAGTAGATTCTGTACTGCGTAGATGGAACTCTAATATATGCCAGGTTTGAAGTGGGGCTATATGGCCATTCACCATTTCTTTCTTTACCCTAATATCCAGTTGATTATCCTGTTATTCAGAGTGGGTTCCAGACCAGAATACACAGATGCATCATGGTCGAGGGACAACACATCCAACAAACATATTTTGATAAAAGTACACGAGTTGACTGTGACAGTTTGCATGGAGAATGGTCATATAAACTGAGCCCCTGTTCTACACTTGGGCCCTTATTATTGTCTCGTAAGGCCCTAACACCTTTTCTTTATCGATTTAGGTTGCTTATTACACTTTATTGTCCTTTGTATTGCTTAAATTCGTCTAATATCACCATAATTTACATGAAAAACTCACAAACGGATATTAACCAGGCATATCGAAAAATAACTAGCCAAGGAAGAGGCGCTAGGGAGCCTTTTTAAGTAACGAGAATACGAGCACTGGTGTTTCCCTAAATAAGTCTTCGAATTAAAGAAATATACACCTCATCAACTCCATCATCATATCTGTTTTGTCCTTGCTGTTGTCAAACGGTTATGTTAAACTTAGAAAGAGCTATAATGATGAAGTTAATGATGGATCTAGCTAACCTCTCTAGATCTAACAGTCACTCTTACACACACACACACACAAAAAAAAAACTGTCTGGAGGAAAAAAAATAAAAAAATAAATAAAGGTGTCACTGAACTGAAAGAGTAAATTGGGTACGTCTTATTGCTATTGTAAATGTCCTTGTGCTAATTACCTTTGGGCTTGTGACGACTGCTTTTGCAAACTGCATCCTTTGAGGTAAAAAATCGTGTTCATTTTCTTTTACCTTGATCGGATATACCGTGGGCTAACCTAAACCAATTCCAACTGCTTATTCAGTAAAAGCTATCTAATATCGGTACTCTGTGTGATATTAAAAAAAATAAAGAAATCTTAAGTCTCGGTCCTAACTCAGATTCTGCCTAATCAGTGCATTCCTGAAATCTGTATGAGTAAATAATGTTGATGATAAAAAAGTGAAAACTAAAGCTTGAGCAGAGGAAGAAAATGAGGCTTGGGGGAATGTCAAAATTACCAAGTGATGGTATTTGCATCCTCGACTCTCTACGTCTGTCAGAATGTGTGTATGAAGGAATGAATGAATGAATGGATGTATGTCTATAAGTATGCAAGTAGGTATGCATGTATGTATGGATGGGTGGTTGGCTGCCTGCTCTTCTGTCCAACGTATATGGAAAAATAACAGGACAACCATGGCTAAAATGTGCAAGAAAGTTCCTAAATGCTTAAGGAAGAGAAGATAATATTTTTAGGGAAGTATGGCAAAACAAAAAGATACAGTTTAGCTCTCAGTTAGTAAGAGTTCAGAGAGGTTCAAATCGGCTCAAAAATAAGGAGACTGACCGGCATAGAATTTCTCCTGAGGTTCACTTAAACACACTGTACGGATTGCTCTGCGTACCTTGTCCCAGATGAGTACCATTCCAGGCGGTTATTATTATGTAGAATGTGGTAATTTATATATCTGTATCTATATCTATCTACATTTGTCTCTCCATACATCAACCTATGTATCT
This sequence comes from Coenobita brevimanus, assembly GCF_032717465.1. NCBI lineage: Eukaryota > Metazoa > Arthropoda > Malacostraca > Decapoda > Coenobitidae > Coenobita > Coenobita brevimanus. Next base: position 3,854,310 of record NC_137018.1, on the reverse strand, counting down.
ATCTATCTATCTATCTATGTACTCTCCGCGGGTTACATATGGTTAGTTTATTAGGTTTTGTAGTCCATCGTCCTCAATTAAATTTTCATACTGTGCCTCATTTGTCTCCTGGATGTTGTATACGTCTTTCTGATTGCCACGTAGATTGCACAAATAAAACAGAAATATGCAATCTTTTCCACGATGGCGATGTATTTTATTTGCTTATTCTTGCTCCCTCAGGACGATTATTTGTCGGTTAAGACTGTTGAAAGGGACTGGATTTGTATATACTTCATTAATTCATTATTGGGAGAGCCTCAAATCGTCTGATGGTGGCAAGAAGGAAGTGACAAAGACATTCTCTGGCTGAAGGGATCAACATGACATACACAGACATAAACTATACTTCATTTACTTTAACTTGGCCTAAAGTAATCATCCTTCCATGTTGAATGCAAACTTGTAACAACAGATTAACACTATTATATGGCGCTAGTCAAGAGGAAGTGATGTTAAAGCCTAGTCTCTCTTTGTCATTTTAGCTACGTGAAATAAGGTGCATAATGACAAAACTCTAGGCCAAGTTAAGGTAAAAAAAACATCATCATCATCATCTAATCCAGTGTTGCCCCATGAGGAGCGTAGAAACCCGGGGCTAGGCAACTTGGTCCTGACATTTAAAGTGAGTGTGACCAGCCTCGCTCATCCCTGAAATGGCATTACGTGAGCAATAAACCCCAACCGCCCCTTGTATATAAACCTTCACCGGCTTAATCCGATTGGAGCGTCTTAATTACCCACTAAACCACCAGACGCCATAATTTGGTTATATGGTTACCACCCAGCGTAGTAAATGGTTTCCTGGTGTAGAGGAAACCATTTGGCTTCTCACTCGATGTACAGTCACCCACAGGCAGAAGAGGAAAGAATGAAGGAAAGAAAGACAGAAGAGAGTGTGTAAAGTATCCCGTATGCAGAAGGAAGAGGAACGAATGAAGGAAGTAAAGACAGAATAGGAAGGAAGGAAGAGAGGAAAGGGCAGTCACCCGGGGACAGTACTACATCGAGTGAGTGGATGGTGAGCGCCTCCACCAGAGTAATAAATAAACAAAACTATAGAATGGAAAAAGTGCAAGAGAGTTTCCCAAACTGACGAGAATACGGTCCCTGAGATGGTCATTATTGGTTCTGGCTACTCAGTCGGAAAAAAAAAATGAAAAGTATAAAAGGGGAGAAGAGGTGGGCGGCGGTGTCTGAGGGGTGACGGACGTACAATGAGGCGGATATTACCTGCAGCTCTTCCCCCCCCCCCTCTCTCTCTCTCTCTCTCTCTCTCTCTCTGACTACTTGAGTGTGAAATAACGCCATACGGGACTGGTTCTTACCGTTTTCGTTTACCGACCAAACTTATCGGCTCTTCTCAATCGTTTGTTTTGCAAGAGGTTAAGGGTTTAGTAGTATAAAACCATTAAGAATGGTTTAACATGTTTTTGTATTTCCAGCAGAGAAGTGATAATTAGTTTTTTTTTTATTTTTTTTTGTAGGCGATAAGAGTTTACTGGTATACCCCTCTTTGTTTTTATATACTCGTATGTCAATTTTTTTCTATCAGAACCTCCAAAATTTTGTAGGATACCACCAAAAATTATCGCATCGAAATGAAAAATTAGAGATGTGTTATTTATGCATGGTCTTCCAGCTGCCTGATGAAGAATGTACTTGTATACATCTTACCCAGAATTATCATACACTTGCCTAGTTTTCCAGCAAAATATATATGAATTATACATTTAAAGTTTCCAGGCAATGATCTCCCATTGGATGACTTTACTGCAAGAAACGTAAATCTACGGTTTGTCCTTATTTCGCTCCTATATACTTGGCCTTTTATGTCACTTTCAACCCCATACCCCCTAATCACGGTTCACCATTCAAGTTGGGAATATGGCTTAGTTTTGGAAATGAGAATAAACCGGGAATAGTTCTCTACAGCTCCTTTTTTCTACATCCATAAAGATATCCAAACTCTCTTAGCTCAGTTGATTGCCAGATGCAGACTAGAAGAACCGTTTGACTAGTAACTAAGGAGACTCATTCTTGCCGTATTGAAAAGACTCGTCTAATTTCATGCAGCCACGACTGCTTATTCAGGTCCTGGGAGTGGTTCAGATTCATTTGGTAAAAATTAACCGACCAAAATATATAACCCAGACGCAGCACCGCCGTAGCAATAGTAGCCCCCAGGTTTATTTGAACCGTAAACCCGGCAGGCTGCTAGTTAACGATGTCTTTCTTCTGCAGTCGGAGGGCGTTCCTCTCCAGAACCTTACACACATGTTTCTTTCAACAGGTGGCGTGGGTGCAGGTGGACACACAGACCATCCTGACCATCCACAAGCAGGTGATCACAAGAAACCCCCGCATAGCCCTCCTGCACAACGACCACCGCTCCTGGCACCTCGAGCTGAAGAACGTGAGGGAGAAGGACCGTGGTTGGTACATGTGTCAGGTCAATACGGATCCCATGAGGTCCATACAAGGATACGTCGATGTTGTAGGTGAGGAGAAGAATACTTGCAGTGGATTTTTTTCCCAACTAAGACAGAACGATATTGTTTGGCTTGGAGAAAATGAAAATATTAAATCCCATCAGGTAAGCAGAATGTTGTGAATACGTAGAAAAATATGTTTAGTATAGATCACGAGAAATCTACACACGGATACATCAATGCTGAGGGTAAGCATGAAGGTACAATTAGGGAATCAACCGTCTTCTCAGCTTTGTGTGAAAACTGTTTAAAACTAGGGAAACATAACCATAAAGTTAGCTGGAATAACTCTTGTCTGGAATGATTCAATTTCTGCGGTGTATATACCAAACTTTACGAAGATGATTTATTCTGTTAGTGCGCTTAAGTAATTTAATGAGTCTAAAACTGACCACTCTTCGTTAGTTTCAGTGAAAAAACAAAAAAACAATTAGGTACCAATGGATGTTGAGAGAGAGGTGAAAGACTAACGAATGTACCGAATGAGGCTTGCCCAAGGACATGTCGGAGTTATGGATGAGAGAGAAGGAAATTACCAAGTTCATTTGAGTTGTCTTTTCTTTCATCCAAGTCTTAGATTAACCACCTAACTACTTTGATGTACTTTGTCACTCTGTCTCATACCCTCCTTTCAATCGTTTTTATTTATTTATATATCTGGTTAATCTTTGTTCTTCTTCGCTCCTTAAATATTAACAGATGATCATAACATCAAATCGTAGCCAATAGGAACATAATATTGATATAAAGCAAAAAACACGTTGATGTATGCATAAAGAAAAAGCGTGAAGGAGTATAATGAATATAAAATTAATTCAACACAAAATAATGATTATATAAAAAGAAAGCTGAATGTACGCACACGTAAACAAATAATAAGAAACGAAAAGCTAAGTACATGCTTGAAAAATTGTTAGAGTAATCAGAAAATAAACAAGTAAGTGAAATATATAAGTAAGTACACAAACGAAATAAAACAAAGAGCTATGCATACAACCTCAAACCATCTCCAAAGAACAAAGTTAACACATGACTAAGATATAACAAATCTCGATAATGATGTAATCCCCTTCTCTTTAGTCAACAGGAAATCAGGATACAAACTAGAGTAAATAAAAAGACAAATATAAAGTAACCTAAACAGCAACTTTCCTCATTCTATGCCCATGTATCAAAGGGATTTTATAAACTAATTTTGGGAAATTTACAAAATATATGCCTGAAATGCACCACTCCGCAACCCGTCTCTTCCAAAAAGTTTTCATAAACAAACAGATGAATATAACACAGGAGAAAAATGTGATTCTTCCCAGTTTTTGACTATGCAACACACACACACACACACACACACACACACAGGCAGAACAAACGTTGATAACTAAGACACAGATTAGGGAAGAGACCCTCCTAAACCGATGCACATGTAGGAAAACAAACACAAATATGACCAGATACGCAACACACACAATATAGAAATGAATATCCATAACTCTTAACCGTCCAACAAATCAGAAACATATACAAACGGATATGTAACACACGGGACGGAGAAGTGACCCTTCTTCACCCGTGTTCACCCAACAAAGCAATCGGAAATTAGTCTTAAAACATCTACATGAAAATTCACCTGCCTCAATTCATGCTCATCCAGCAAACATATATAAATAAGAAAGACACACGACAGGTAAGTGACCCTTAACAACCCATGGCCAGGCAACAAAACAAATATTTAAATGAATAACCAAGACAATGCATGGTCTAAAATAAACAAATATACCAGTGAAGTACAGGATTCGAACTTGACCATTCCGTACAACCGTGCATCTAACAAAACAAGCTCACAAATAGATATGTACACCAAAATACCAAAGTAACACTCTCCAATCCATGAACTTGCAAGAAAACCAACACAAATAACTAGTAAAACACAAAATAGAAAAGTAACGTTCCTTGATGCACCAACCCCAGTGCCGCCGGACATCATCGACAAGGAGTCCACGGATGACCTGACGATCCGGGAAGGGCAAGACGTGACCCTGACCTGCCGAGCCAAGGGTCATCCCGCACCCAGCATCGTGTGGCGCAGGGAGGACAACCAGGAAATAGTGCTGGATACCGACAAGACAGGTGAGGAAGGGCAGGGCAGGGGCGGCAGGACAGGTGAAACTAGATGAGGTGCCCTGGGTAGGTGAGACATGATGTGTAAGAAGGACCGGGGAGAATGTTTGAGGCAGGCTAGAACAGAATAGACTAGTAAGAAAGCCTAAGACAAGCTGAGATAAGACAAGAAAGGCAGGACAACCAGGAGATAGTGCTCAATGCCGTCAAAATAGGTGAAGTTGACAGAACCAATCGAAACTGGTTAGCCAAGCTGAGAACGGGCAAGTGAACCAGGATAGGAGAGGCAGGACATTAAGGAGATAGAGCTCAATACCAACAAGACAGGTGAGGGTAGGCAGTGCAAGACAGGTGAGGCAGGCTGAGATGAAGTAGGCTGAGGCAGGACAGACGTGGTAGAGCAGGTCAGTTAAGAGACTGAAGATATACAGGCTGAGAGAGGGGTAAATTATAAGTGAATAAGGCTAGACAGAACAGTTCAAGTAAGCTAAGAAGGTTTAAATGATACTGGGTGATTTGTGAGGGTATTAACGGCCAGACCTCCCTGGATGGACAAAAGGAACTAGGGAATGTGCTTCTTAGTTTATGTCCTGAAGAGAACAAAAAAAGTAAGACATAATGATGCAGGACACGCAGGACAAACTGAGAAAAGATAAGTGAGAGTCTGATGATGTAGTGGTGCAGGTGAGGTAGGCTAGGGTAGCTGTCTATCTATCTGTCACTTGTTTGACATTTCCTTGCCAACACTGTTGATATAATATGCACCATCACGAGCTATAAGTCAATTAGTTTATCATCAGACCCCTCTTACGCCATACTTCTTTGATCAACTGTACAGATCAGTATATTCCAGTCACTGGATGTGTTGAGATTAAGTCTACATGTTAGTCTTGATGTTCATCGATGTGCCATTTCATCAGTATGAACCCGATAATTTATTAGGCTGTACAGAATATCAGTAGATTTCATTAAACTGGGGGATTATTTAGCTATCAAAAAGCTATAGCTTATCTTGATTAACACTTTCAATGCCTTTTTTTTGGGGGAGGGGGGGGACCGTGGCTACTAATACCGAGCGTTTAGATTAAGATATGCTAGGGTGCCATCATACCCTTAACATCAACGTACTCATGTAGTTGATGGTATTCACATGGGTGATCTAACTAAGGGTCGACGCTGGGGGAAGGAAGAAATAAAAATATTGGCCAAAAATAATGAACCATTTATACCGAAAGTTTCGATGATTATTGCAAGGGAACAGTTTCAGCAGAACATATTCACTCAGGGAGTCGCACCTCCGGAATTTAACAGATAAACCTAAATAAATTAGTTTTGTCCAGTCTCTCATTTATTAAGTAAAGAATAAAATAATACAGGCTTATATAATTCTTATCATTACTGAGCAAGATTACCTAATGATAAGGTGAATTATGCATGAAACTCTTTAGGCACTGCATCTGGTAGGCTTATAAATAAAACACTGCCTTGCTAAGAGCCTCATAATTCATCGTTGAGAGCCTCCTGCAGCAGACTTACAAATAAATTACTACCTTGCTAAGAGCCTCAAAATTCATCGCTGGGAGCCTCCTACGGTAAACGAGTCGAGCATTAAGAACAACTAGGCTATAGTGAGCTATGTTAGGATGCCATCATGCCCTGTACATCAACGAAGTCCTGTCATCGGTGGTGTTGACGTGGGCGATGTGACTGGGGGCGGCGGGGACACCTTGGGGGTCGTCCATTCAGCGAAGACAGTGGACGGTGAGACGCTGGTCATGAAGAAGGTGTCCAGGCTGCAGATGGGCTCCTACCTGTGCATCGCCTCCAATGGGATCCCCCCCTCCATCAGCAAAAGGACCACGCTTAAGGTTCAGTGTGAGTATGTAGGTTATGTAGAGAGAGAGAGAGAGAGAGAGAGAGAGAGAGAGAGAGAGATTGTTAGTTTAAGTGCAAGTGTACGTATAATTTTAAGTGTTATTGTAAGCATAAGTAGCCTTTGTGTGTGTGTGTGTGTGTGTGTGTGTGTGTGTGTGTGTGTGTGTGTGTGTGTGTGTGTGTGTGTGTGTGTGTGTGTGTGTGTGTGTGTGTGTGTGTGTGTGTGTGTGTGTGTGTGTGTGTGTGTGTGTGTGTGTGTGTGTGTGTGTGTGTGTGTGTGTGTTCGAGTGAGATTAAGAGACTTCCATTATTATAACAAAGTCTCTAATAATCAAAAATTCCCCTTCACCCCCGCCTCCCCCTGGCACAGTCCCCCCTGTAGCCTGGGTGCCACAGCAGTTAGAGGGCGCATACCTGGGCCAAGAGCTGACCATAGAGTGCCACACCGAGGCCTTCCCTAAAAGCATCAACTTCTGGACCAACCCCAATGGCGATATGGTGGTGGCAGGTGAGTCTATGCTTATCTAATGCAACCTAACCTAACCTAATCTAATCTAACCTAACCTAACCTGCCCTGCCCTACCCTGTCCTGCCCTACCCTGCCCTGCCCTGCCATTCCCTTCCCTTCCCTGACCTAACCTAACCTAATCTAACCTAACCTGTTCTAACCTAACCTAACCTGTTCTAACCTAACCTAACCTGTCCTAACCTAACCTAACCTGTCTAATCCCGGTGGTGATGCGCGGTGATGGTAGTTATGTCTAAGCAACCATACCTTCTTAATCCCTTCGGTACGATTACCCCTTTTTTCCAATTTCATTCCAGCTATCTTCGGGCTTGTTATGGTAAACTGAGGCCCGCTTGACGCAAATAGGCAAAATGGGTCTGTGTTGGACCTCTCTGTTCAGAAAATGTCTCCTAATCTAAATAATGGCAAGAATAAAACACTAAATACGTCATCGGAGTAAAGGGGTCATCTTAATCTAGCCAGTCCCCATAGATATATGGAGGTGGCATGAAAATCTAATCAGGCATAAATAGGGACTGTAATAGTGAAAGAGTTAGAAACAGTATATATTTGTAAACATCTTCATTTTCATGGTCTTATCCCTTTAACTTTTGCCACAGACACATCTCTCCATCTGAATTCCTCTCAGAATCGTCTACCTTCCACTTCGCTTTCACATTCTTTTTCCTCTCTTCATTTATTCACTCACTATCCTCCTTACCTCTACTCGTCGTCTCTATTTCCTTCTCAAAATTCTCTCTTCACCATTCGTCATTTCAACGTCTTTGCCACAGATATTTTCACTCATGATGATTGTTTCTTCCTCCTTCCCCTTAAATTTTTCCCTTTCACATCTTACTCATGTTTTCCCCAGTCTAGGAAGTGGGTAGAGGGGAGATGATGAACTGGGGCCATGATCCTCTAAGACCTAGGATAAATTTCTAGTATTCGTGTACTGTTCTTATATAGTTCTGTAGTCATAAGATGCATGCCTGATTTTCTGTCATGATTTCACACAAACACACACAAACACATAAACACATCCACATAAACAAACACACAAGCAGACACACACACACACACACACACACACACACACACACACACACACACACACACACACTCATTCACCCACACAAACACTCCCCCCCCCACACACACACACACACACACACACACACACACACACACACACACACGTTTCATTTTGGTAGATCGTGGACATCTCGCAAGGTCTTCACACAAATACAGGTAAATCATGAATTCGCTTAAATTAGCTCAGACATTAAAAAAAAGAAAAAGACAAAAATACAGTGAAATGATGGAAAGTATTTGGTGGCCTGGGATGAACTACAGACCCTGCTACACTCTTTTTACTCTAACTTGGCCTAAATTTTGCCATCTCTCTGTCTTGAATGCTGAGCTGTAACAGAAGATTAACATTTGAATGCGATGCCAGTCACGAAGAAGTGCTGTGTAAATGATGTAGAGCCGTACTTTTGTCATTTCCCACGACTAAACTTCGTGAAATAAGCTACAAAAGGATGAAAATCTGGGCCAGGTTAGAGTAAAAGGAGTACAGCTTAGTGTTTCTCACCTTTGTCATTTGTCTGTTCTTCCCTACCCCTCTCCCCCTTACCACCACTGCTATGTCAGGCTTATATTTCTCACCCTATTGGAGACGAAAATCCTGGCTATTTCTTTGCTTTTCCTCAATAAATTCTTCGTATACTCATCGCTTAAGGAGGCTCCGTAGTACCTCTTCCTTAGCGATTTAGTTTTGGGTATGGCTGGTTAATAGCCTTTTGTACGTTATCTGTGCTGAGTATGGTGATATTAGATTTATGTAGCATAGACGAGAACTGTAAGGTGTAATAGGCGAAATAAATCACTTAGGAAAAGGTATTAGGGAGTGAAGAGAGAAACCTGTCCTGTACACAGGAAAAATCATCTGGTAAATTACCAATATGCTGGGAATCGAACCAGGGACTCTCAGGTGAGAGCCAGGCAGCATACCACTACACCACGACCAGGTAAAAGTTAACTCACGTTGTCACAATCTTGTAACCAACGTCCCTCCGCCCCCACTGTGGACATCAAGAGGATGAGTTAACCCCCTGGCACTCGGGCAAGTAGATGCTTTTAATCTATCCCAAGCACTTACGGCAAGTCAGAATGAAGAGAGAAACCTGTACTGTACACAGTTAACTCATCCTCTTGATGCCCACAGTGGGGGCGGAGGGACGTTGGTTACAAGATTGTGACAACGTGAGTTAACTTTTACCTGGTCGTGGTGTAGTGGTATGCTGCCTGGCTCTCACCTGAGAGTCCCTGGTTCGATTACCAGCATATTGGTAATTTACCAGAAGTATTAGGGAGCGTTGGTATTCATGCTTCATCACTTTTGGTATCATGCTTCATCATTTCTCCTGGTATAATGCTTCACTTCTGGTATCATGCTCATCACTTCTGGTATTATGCTCCATCACTTCTGTTAACATGCATCATCAATTCTCATGGTATCATGCGCCATCACTTTCCTTCATGCTACAGTACTAGTGATCACATTTTTCTCTTCTTTTTCCTTTCCAGACGACCGCTACGAGCCTATTGTCGCCGAGAGCTCCTACAAGGTGTACATGAAGCTCAGGATCCGTCGTGTCGAGAAGAAGGACATAGGACAGTTCAGGTGCCTCGCAAAGAACTCACTCGGGGAGACTGATGGAAGTATCAAAGTTTACGGTGAGTACATAGAGTTGGACTTGTCTTTCAGCTGCCATCACACACACACACACACACACACACACACACACACACACACACACACACACACACACACACACACACACACACACACACACACACACACACACACACACACACACACACACACACACACACACACACACGTCTTGACTGCTCCAGAACACTGAGAGCTTTAAGAGAAACGCACACAGTTAAAATTAGTTCTCGATGCTCCATATTCTCAGCAGCTCCTTCCAACACCCAAAACACATACACACGATTTATAAGCCAAAAATGTGTGAAGATAATGCAACTACGATATGAAGTGTAGGATTTCACAAGACATTCTACATTAAGGAAAGAACTTAGTGTCAACGTCTCGCATGATGTCTAGCCAAGAATTTTGAAAGATTGCATGACGAGTGAATGGATGCAAGACTGACTTTTTATTTTTCTTCCAGTTTCTGCAAATTGCTCATCCATCTAACAGTGGGAAATAAACCTGGTACGATGATAATTACAAGAGATAATTATGATTGGAAAGATGTGCTTATTTGAAAAATAGATGCAAAGACCGTAAAAAAAAAAAAGGCAGAGGAGGAAAGGAGGAATAAAGAGCCACAGAAAATGGTGCGTACATTTACTTCCATCATAAGAGCACGAACACATAATAGGAAAAAGCACAGACCTCTCTCTCTCTCTCTCTCTCTCTATTTGTCTATCTCCTACACACACACCCACACACACACACACTCACAAACATGGCATTCTCCTTTTCCTCATATAAAGACAACACGAATCATCAATACATATTCAAAACACAAAGACACACAGGTCAAGTCTACTAACAAGTGGCAAGACAAATACAGTCCAGTCAGATATATATATATATATACATACAGATCAGACAAGACCAACATGTCGGAGTCAGATCAAAGATAACACACAACGCAAGGACAGAAACACGCAAGACAAGCAGCACGCGATCCATACAAAGAAAGACACAAATACGTGAGTCAGGAGCACAAACACAGAAGCAAAGCACAAAAACGTGTCAAGGAATCAAACAGGACAAATAGGATTACAACACATACTATTTCAGCATAAAACACAAAGCAACACACACAAGCGCAACACAAGGGAACATTTAAACGAACGTAGCACAAGGCAACACATACAGACACACACAAAAAATAGCCCACACAAACATAATACTAAGTAACATTGAACATCAGCACAAAGTAAGACAGATACAATACATTAAAACATGGCAACACAGACGCAACACAAAACAACACACACAAAAAACAAACATAGCAACCTACGCAAACTTGGCAAGTGTACTAATGCAAAGAACAAACACAACAGAAAGTACCAAATACAAACATAACACCGTATAGGATCTCTCTCTCCTTCTCTCTCTCTCTCTCTCTCTCTCTCTCTCTCTCTCTCTCACACACACACACACACACACACACACACACACACAACACCTCAGGGTAACACACAAAGTAACGCTGCTAAAATTCACACATGCGGTGTCACACAAACAAATGAGCAAGACATAAACACAAACGGATCAATCACGCAAACAAAGAAAGCAGTAACAAAACACACAAGTCCTGCATACGAACGCAACACAAGGCAACACACACAAACACACGTCCAAAATTCAGCTTTGTCGCGTCACTAGTCAAGAGAGCATAAAACTTCCATCTCAGTCGTCCTCCCACAACACCTCCCTATAGAGCCATACCACAGGACCGACACAATCACCACACACTGACCCACAGAAATAAAGACAATCGATGTGACACATAAAATCGGCCAACAGTCGAGACCAGCTTGTGCTTCCTCTGAGACTCACTTGCTACTCAGTCTCCACGAGTGAAAGGGAAGCATCATGGTCACTGCATCTCTCATTCTGGCTTCCATTACTCTTTTGAAATAATTGACCCTCACAGAAAATTGAGAATCCAATCAAGACGTGACATTTGCTATCATCTGTTTGAAACTATTTGCTCTCCGTTTTACACAGGCAATAAGAAAGACTCTAACTCCCCATCTCATCCCACGCCCCACCCGCCACCCATATCTGTCTCGTTTTGTGTAAAAGCCACATTCTGGACCAGACCGCTTCACTAAGGGATGAAAATGGACATTTTTTTTTCCTCACGCTGGCGAATCGGAAAGCGTTGTCTGCACCGACATCTGTGCGTGTGAAAGGTTAAGCACTGTAATAGCCAAGTTTATGTCTGTCAGAATCTGCTGGAAAACCTTACCCTCATCATGATATAAAATTACTGACACAGTAAGGTCAAAAAACTGCTGGCTATCTGTGTCACATGAAGATAATGGTAAATTTTGGCCATCTCAGTACTTTGCCTCTGGATTCCAAATTCATTACTACCATGGCAAACCTCACAACCACTACCGTCGCTCACATTATTGATGACATCATTATCAATCAACTCAGATTTCCCGTGCAAAGCTGCATCATGTTCATCTCACATGGGTAAATGAGACGATTTTATCTGCCTCACCCTAACTGACATTACTGTAACCATCATGCCCTGGAAATTCTCACCATCACCACCACTGCATGCAACTAATCAAATCATTAGAATAATACGAGTCATCTATATCTGTTGCACCCTTGGTATTCATTTTACACAGGCAAGAGAGATAAATCTGTACTACTTCCCTCACTCAAGCCTCCATTACCTCCCTGAAATCCCTCTCCATTCCAGCACACACACAGTCAGCTAAATTTCTAGACAACCTTTCCTTGATTACACGAAAATAATTTCTTGTTCACTTCCCACAAACTAAAGAGAAGCTTCATAATCTGCTCATCACTTTTTCACTCATTGTAATCCAAGTTTACTTTATCAATCTTAAATTTCTCAATATCATCATCACAAACAATCGCCTGCAACGCCAAGCCTGTTTTTGGTTCCTCATGTCTAAAAATCTCTAGCTGTCAACTTTGCTTGGATTTACGAGAAGTTTTTAACATACGTCGCTTTCTGCTACTTTCCCTCTCACCTCAGTCATTTCCACCACTGCACTAGGATTTCTAAAAATCTCCAACATCACACACAAGCGTGGCCGGCAGTCTGTACTACCTTAGTTTGCTTGCAGTTGAAAGGTGTTGATATTCCACTCAACAGAAATTAGCTCCATTCTTACTCCATGCCAGCATTTCTGTCCCTAGTCAGTAACGAATTCTCTACCTACAATACACCACCTTCTTCATATAAGTCGTCTCTGGCTTAGGAGGTTCTGAAGCATATATTCATTGTCATTTATGAGCTCCCCAGTAACACAATGGTAGGGCTCTGGTAAGAGGAAGCCGTGCACTAACTCACCACACTTCGAATCTGAGAGGTGGTCAGAGGTTTTACTGTCCTTTACAACACTATCAGGGACGTAGAAAGGTCTCCTATGACTTAAATGATCTGGACTATGGCAATTTAGCCACTCGCCCTAACACGTCAGACACCCTCCGTGGCCGTCAAACGGGTGGGTGACATGTTCAAAGTAAGCCGTTAAGAGTGAGATGCTAGAAAGTATCATGCGTCATTAATGTCCACATGCAGATTAAGTAGATGTCCAAATGATATATACAATAAAAGTGTTACAAGACAAGAATAAGTAATCATGTACGAAATAAATCGCTATTGGTGAGGTATTAGAAAGCATCGTGAACCAACAATGTCTCCTCTTCTATTTCTCATTCCTGTGTCGATCACCACACTGAGATACCCGAGCCTCACCATCATCCCTGCTTCCACTGCCATCGCCTCACCACAGTTGCTGCTAGAGATCTGGCCCCATCAGGCGGTGAGCGGAGGGTCAAGCCTAGAGCCGGGTTGTGTGTCCCCAGAGATCACCCAACGAGCCCTGCTGTATTGGCTGCTGCTCCTAAACTGTGAACAGCTGGACTGTGCTCTGATTACATGATTCACCTGCCTACAATTCCTGGTCTTCAAGCGCCCGAAATCCTTATGCAGGCTGTCACATTAGAATGCTGGTTAATACCATCATCACCATGATCAACATTATTGTTACCTTCGCCACTGAAGCTTGTTATGTATTCATTCATGTCTGTCTCTGTGTGTCTGTGTACAAGATAGATATGTTATAGTATGTAGTATGTAGGAGGAACGCTGGCCCTCATGGAAGGGACTGGCTCGTCCATGCCCTGGATCGATATCAGTCTATCTATTTATTTATCTATCTATCTATCTATGTCTATCTATCTATCTATCTATCTGTATATATCTGTCTATCTATCCATCTACACACACACGAGAGAGAGAGAGAGAGAGAGAGAGAGAGAGAGAGAGAGAGAGAGAGAGAGAGAGAGGTATACCAAACCAGAACCAGGAAGTAAAGGCAGGTAACGTAAAAGGCAACAAGTGAAAGAGTGCGAGGCAGAAAGGAAAAAAAAAGCCAGGTTAGAGAGGTGCACGCCCCGCCTCAGGGCCCCTCCACCTGGACACAACCAAACATCTCACAAAAAGAGGAAAATTACAGCGAGACAAACAGCTAAGCACACAATAAATCCTAGTTGGGTCCGGGCCGCCGCGAATGAGACTCTTTCAGCCTCAAGTTGTCCTGTTTTCTTCCGAGTGGGTCCAGGGAGCACTTGTGAAAATTTAACTTCTAGAGAGGAAAGGAGGGCAGTGTGTGTGGGATGGAAGGAGGGAGGGAGAGGGAAGGCAGAATGTGTGTGGGAGGGAGGGAGGAAGGGAGAGGGAAGGTAGGGGGAGAGGAGTGTCTGGGGGAAAGGGAGAGGAAAAGAGACGGAAAGGAAAGGGGTGTTTGAGGAAGAAGAGAGGTAGAGGGAAACGGAGAGGTAGAGTGAGTTGGAGAAGAATCAAAAGTGAGAAATGAGATGATTCTTACTTAAAATTTATAAATAAACTTTACCTAATGTGTATTTATAGAATTTAAAGAATTTGATAGAAAAGAAGAGAGAGAGAGAGAGGAGAGAGAGAGAGAGAGAGAGAGAGAGAGAGGAGAGGGGGGAGAGAGAGAGAGAGAGAGAGAATGGTAGGCTGGTTTAGAGGGAAGGACAGAGAGAATGGGTACAGGAAGTAAAGATCGAAGGAGAAAGATAATCTGGAACATCAGAAAAGATAAACAGTGAACACGACAGAAAAGGGAATAACTACATAATAAAAAGAAATCAAGAGACCAGAATTACAGAGAAAAAGGAAGAGTTGAGATTGAAAACAGGGTAAAAAGAAGAGGAGAGAAGAGACGAGAGATGAAGAAACCAAGCGAAGGTCTGTTAGGAGGGTGAAGAAAGGATGAGAAGTGGAGAGGAAGGAAGAACAAAAAAAAGAGATGAAAAAACTGAAGAGGAGGAGGGGAAGAAGGAAGAAGACACGAAATGAGAAGAGAAGAGAAGAGAGGAGGAAGGAGGTAAGATGGGAAAGATGAAGAAAGTAAGGGAGGAGGAGAGAAGAGAAAGAAAGTGAAAGAGAGGTGGAGAGACAGGAGTGGAAAGCGGATAAAGAAAGGAGAGGAAGAGAAGAGAAGACTGTAGAGAGAGAAGAGAAATTGGAAGAAAGAGACGGGAAAGCCATGAGGAGAAGAAGAAGGAAGGGTTGGTAGAATGCAGGGAGGAAGGTGAGCGCAAACGAGGCGAGGGCGCTGCTACCGGTGTCTTGTTAGGGAGTTCCGGACCCAGCAGGAGGTGTATACGCAGGTGCCATAGTTTCTGTCCACTCCCGTCCCCTTACCACTGATTGGAGGTAAATATTAACTAGGGACTCATAGTAAAAACAGATAAAAAAAATAAATAAGATTGGTTGTTTAGTGTCAAGGTGGTAGTTTGAATTTTTGGTTGACTTACGAGGAACAGCTGGTGGTGATAATGCTCCATGTTTATTTAAAAAAAAAAAAAAAAAAATCGAGTAACTTTTGGTAAGCAGAAGTTATGGGTAGAAAGCTTAATATTACAGTTAAGGAATCGACTACAAGTGTCTTCCCAGAACTGAAGATTATTTTAAACTAACGAGACGTAACCAAAGTCTTTGATGGATGAAGGAATATCTCAAATATGTGTGTGTGTGTGTGTGTGTGTGTGTGTGTGTGTGTGTGTGTGTGTGTGTGTGTGTGTGTGTGTGTGTGTGTGTGTGTGTGTGTGTGTGTGTGTGTTTTAGCAATATATTCACGGAACCTTAGGGAGATAACTGTCACAAAGCAGAGGAATATATTTTTAAGTACATTCTTGCCTTAAGAATTATTTTTTCTGGTTAAGGAAGACTTTCAAATTCGAGGGGTAAGAAAATTTTTCACTAACATTTTCAGCAAAAAAAGTCTTTCCTAAACTAAACAGAAAAGTCAGTGGGCAGCAAAAAAAAAAAAAAAAAAAAAAAAAAAAAAAACATGGTAATGACGAGGATAATTCACTGCATTACTCCACTCCCACGTTCTTAAGTACTTTCCTTTCACAATATTTTTCTCTTTCGTTTCCAACACTGACTGCTGAATGAGGGAAAAGACAAACGAAAGAAGGAGGTTGGTGTCGTTGGAATAAAGAGTGAATGACCAAGAATAAAATGGGGAAAGAATGTAAGAAAGCATAAGGGAGGAAAACACAAAGTACGATTTAGAGACAAAGCGTAGGAAATTTATGGTGGATAGGAAAACCAAGACAAGGTGGAAGATAACACCAAATAAATCAAGAACTAAGTAGTGAGATAATGTTGGAGAATATACGAGGGAAGAAAAGACCAAGTAAAAGGCGAAGAGATAATGTTGGGACACATATAGAGAAAAGCAGCTTAAAGACAATGTAGGCGGATATATGAGGAAGGGAGATAATGCAGGATATATAAGAGAAAAACAAAACAAAACAAAGAACGAGGTAGGGATACTGTAAGAAATATATGAGGGAGAAACCAACCAAGCAATAACTGGAGAGATAATGTAGGACAATATATGAGGGAGACTGGTTATCTGTTTCTTTTTGCCGTAGTTGTCTTTGCAGTGGGGATTTAGGTTTATTACGTGGACATAAAAGGACTGTGACATAACCTGTGTTCATATATTACAGGAGCACGCAAAGAAGTGGGCTAACGGCAGAGAATAGTTACGTAACCCTACCTCCTGAGACGGAACAAACAGAATCTCTAAGTGCTGAGCATGAACGCACTTTATGCTTTACATTACCTTCATTGCTTTATGCTTTCTTCTCTTTCTTTCACCTTTCTATTGTTTATTCCATCTGTGGAGAATATTTTCCAACTAATACCTCCTAAGTCATACGAACGATATCTCTAAGTGACGAATAAAAAATTGTTTTAACGTTATTATTTTTTACTTTCTACTCTGTGCATTACTTTAATCTGGGGTATTCTAGCTGCAGATATACGAAAAGATATCTGCAAATGCTGAACACGAAAGCACTTTATACTTAATTAATTTATCCGTTCGTCTTTAAACAAGCCTTTCATGTCATGTACTGGAAATGTACAGAATATTTGCGTAACTAACACCGCCTGAGACTTACTGCATAGACCGAACATCTGAGCAAAGAGCATGAAAAACCTTGATGTTACTTTATGCTATCTCCTCTTACCTTTGTGTTATGTATTATAAGGACAGAGAATATAAACTTAACCAAGACCTCCTGAGACTTAAGAACGAAATCTCTGAGCAGAGGATGTCCGTACTTTAATACCCGTTTTCATATGGCTTACTATTTCATCCTTTGCCCTAACTAAAGAGAATGTTTACGTAATGAACACTCGTGGAACTAAGAATTGTAGCTTTAAAAGCTGAAAATAAATGCTTTTAAGGTTAATTACGTATGGATTATTTTAAACTTTGTGCTCTGATTTTTTATGCCCTAACCATAGAGAATATTTAGGCCTGCAACAACTCTAGAGACTTTCAAAGGGATTCTCCATGTTCTGGTTATGAACACTTTTAATGCCCGTGCGAGGGTGAGTATTAGGTTTTACTTGTGTGTGTGTGTGTGTGTGTGTGTGTGTGTGAACAATTCAAAACTTTTTCATCCAATTTTAACAAGAGTTGGTGGAAACGTTGAAGGATAGCGACGGGGTTAATTTGATGTATAGAGAACAATAGGTCAGAGGTCAAGGTCACAAAAGTAGGCCAAAGTTTCACCAAGCAAATCGGCTTAAGCGGTTTTTATCCACTTTGCACCAAACTTGATGGAAAGCTTGACGGAAAGGCAAGAATACAGTGGTATTGTTTCGAAATAAAATCAGTCGCAGGTCATTGCCAGAGGGCCTGGTCGAAGTTCGGTCCGTGTGTCAATGTGTGAATAAAATAACTAAAACATTTATGAGCTGATTTGGACGAAACTTGTTGGAAGGATGGAGGGTCTACCAAGGAGCTGACCTGTAGTTTTTGTTAAGTCGAAGATCAAGGTCTCCTTTCAAATTCAGATTAAATAATGTGTATTCTATTTATACAAAATATGTGAAGATAGTACAGTAACGTTAAGGCAGAAACAAAACGGGTATACTAGAGAACAAGCAGTCGAGAATCAAGGTCATAGGGGTTGGTCGGAGTTGAACCCATGTATCTATGAATAAACGAAAGAACTAAAACACTCTTGATCTAACGTGGAGCAAACTTGGTGAAAGTGTTGAAGGTCAGCCAAGTGGTTGACCTATAGTCTTTGAGAACAATAGGTCAACGGTCAAGATCACATGGAGTATAATTATTTTAGTTGTACCTATGGGCAAAAAATTCTACGGAGACCCTATGCCGGGTGCCGGGAGCGGCGTTTTTTGGTTAAAATGTGATCGTCATTAAATATGGTAAAAGTTTTTCAATCGTGATGGGACCAAGTTTTTTCACATCAGTGAATTTTTTGTGATTTTTGTGCCAATTTTGGTGCGATTTGAATGTGTAGTTTTGGCTACCCAAATACACACACACACACACACACACACACACACACACACACACACACACACACGGCTAGTGCTATAGTATATTAGACTATATCTCTTATCATGTTTATCTTTTGTTTTGCTTATCTTAACTACGAGAATATTAACGCAAGCACTTCCTCTTGAGATATACCTGCAAAAACTCAAAGCGTTGAATGTGAGTACTGATTTGTGCTTTCTTTTCTTTAACTTGTGCCATATCTTCTATATTATGCCTTTAAAAAATGATTGTTCCTAACTGGAGAAAATATATACGCATACGAAAGCAGTTCCTTAAGACATGTACAAGCAAAATTATATGATATAGAGACTTTATTTTTTGGTCTTTATCTCCATTTTTTTATTACATCCTCCGAAAACTTCTCTTGAAGAAGTTTGTTTAACTGATGGATAATGACTATGGAGACATGGTAACAAAATACCTTTACGTTAATTGCGAACAATCTTTTTTTTTCTTGTTTTCTGTTAATCTTTGTATTTCCCTATCCAATGTCCTCTGTATTTTACGTTTTGAGTGGTTGCTCAAACCGGAGAGAGTTTATAGGCGAGCATCGACTGTGAAAACTTACAGAATTTCTTAGCACTGAACGTAAGCGTCTTATTTTTCATTTTTAAAAACTGATAATTCCTCTGAAGAAGACGATTTTTGTTTTTATAGTTTTGCGTTCCGGTATCATCGTCAGAGACAAAAGACAGTTATTGTGTAAAGTAGCAACACAGCGGACTGATCTGGTTTGTGCCATGTGAAAACGAAAATTATATGCAGTCTCCCTTTATGTTCTGCATACTGTGACTATTTTGTTACTCTTGGTACTTGGTCACAAGGTTCTTTAAACGACATATTCACATTAGGACCAACTGTGAATGTACGGAAAAATTAGGTACTGACGATAATGAAGCCAAATAACTAGGGGAATGTTCAGCAGAAACTGATGATGGAGTTTGTATGAAAATGATGGTGGTAAACGGTGTACTTTTTTTTTCCCCCTCGCAGTTAACGGTACTAAGCAACAGACACTGCGACAGTGCCTTACGCAAGTGAAATGTGTTCATGTGGATGGTTTCGCCTTTGAGATGGAGTCATAGTTTGGATAGCTTGAACTGTGAATGAATAAAAGTATGATCCACTTTCTCTGGACGTCGAAATACTAGTTTACCTACTTCCGTGTTTCTCAGTTGCGAATCCTGCCCACCCAACCTGGCATGGTGGGAGGCAGGATTATGATGCTGATGATGCTGCTGATGATGATGATAAGACCTGTCACACTTGTGGGTTTAAAGGTCAGATTTGAATGTACCCCCGTAGTCTGTCATACATAACAGTTATGATCCACTGCTTGGGAAAATATTTTATGTCTGTTGTGAGACTTTTTACGGACCTAAATGCGTGACTTCAGTGCTACCAAGACAGTTGCAAAAGATTATATACTCGCACTGTTCATTGTGAGAGAGTTTGGTCAGCGGCTGGAAGAATGTATTGGCAGCTGTCTGTGATGAGGGTATTGTGACACCTGTTGTATTTCTTGACAGAAAGAGTGCGAGAATGAATTTGGTGAGGTATATAACGTAAAATAATACTGTTGTTTACAGTCCTATTTCTGTAATTGTAGTTGTGAGTCTTCATCCCCTGTCAAACGTAAACAAAGCTCAACATTTCGTGGAAGTAAGGTTGCGCGATAAGAATATTACTTGGTCAGATGCATGGATGGAGAATGAAAAGAGGAGCAAGCGCAGTATAAAAGATAAAATAAAAGACTATAAAACAGATGATGACTTGGGCGGTAAAGAGTGGGGATGAGTGGTTATGGAAGTGCTTAGGAACATATTATTTGCGGTTAGTCAGGGTGAACTCTGGGATTAGGCTCCTGGTAATAGATAAATTCTGTCCTCACCCCTATCTATCGTCACCTCTGTCTATACTCACCCCTGTATATCCCCATCCCTGTCTATCCACGGCCCTGTCTTCCCCTGTCTCTCCCTGGCGCCGACTTTTGACCTCATGGGGACAATATTTCTGAAACCTAATTTGTTGTTGGCCACTTTCTCGGCCGCGGACGCATCAACAAGATTTTCCTATAAAAGTTTCTTTGTTCGGAAGTATAGAAAATAAACAGGGCCAGATTTCACGAGCACTCTCAGAGCCGCCCGTTCCATAAGGTCGAATTCCGGTTCCCCCACTGAGGAATTCTACTCCATAATGCACGAGACGACAAGGCTAAAAATTCACTGATGACTCTCCAGGATTCTCGTAATGCAATCAATGTCTTAGACCCTTCTGCCACGGACCCACCTTTTTACCTCGGGGTCTAGCACAAGTAGATTAAATTACTCCTCAATCTACATAATTTATTCAGACTTTCCATCGCGGCGGGTAAGTGAGTTTGGCGGAGGCAGGCTTGGCATTGTGGGAGGGTGGGCACAACAAGTCGGGAAGGCCACATTTTTACCCAGACACGCGCTGGATTTTATATTCATTTTCAGGGGCCTTACTCACTGAAGACTCATGGGCACGAATGTTTCTCTCTCCCTCTCTCTCTCTCTCCCTCTCTCCCTCTTTCACGTACAATAAAACGAAAAAGAATGGAAGCTTGAAAAAGGCGACCCTCTCGTAGTTCAAAGATACTCCTAAATTTCGTTGCCCTCCCCCAAAAAAATGGTAATAATAAACAGTAATAAGATAAGATAATCTCTACTTTTCTGTGAGAAGGGATGTTACCATAGAAATTACTGTTGTGTCCATGGTAAATGCATCTTCTTAAACCATTTCCCTTCACTATTGTACCCAGCGTCTCAGACAAATATACATACCTACGAGAAAGTCTTGTTTTTCAGTAAGACACAGAACTAGCCTACTTACTCTGAACTACTTATTGTCTTCTCACATCCTCTACAGGTACTAATAATCTGTACAGAAATTTGATTATCATTACTGTACCCAAGTTTCTAGCTGCTTCGGTTTGGCATGTTATATCAGAAATAAAAGTAGAGGAAAAACACTTGTCGGTAAGCGATACAAACTGTTGACGGAGTGCACAGTGAATTATGCCGTATGTCCACTGATTTGTTATTGAAGTCTTCCTGCTTCTCAATATCAGCCAATATGAGGCAAAAATAAGTGAACAAATAAACAAATAAATGAAGAAAGCAAGAAAAAAGTTTTGCTTTTTGGATGAATGATCCAGAGCCATAAACACTAATTATAAGTTTCATACATTTATTGATTTATTATTATTATTATCATTATTATTATTATCATTATTATTATTATTATTATTATTATTATTATTAATTTTTGTGAGGGGCCAAGGCTATTTTCGCGCATCGAACAATAGTGGTACAAAGTTCCCGGTAGAAACCTAAGTTTGAACAGCATCAGTATGATACTGTAGTAGGATCATACTGTGTGTGGGTCACGGTACCAACATCATACTGTATTCTGTCTTTCATCCGTCGCGTATGGGATGAGTAGACTGCAGAAACTCGTAAAAGTATGCTGGTCAGAGGAGATATAATCCTCAAGTACATAAGATAAAAAAAAAAAGTATCGCGCAGGGGGGGTACGATGATATCCGAAATGATCAATATAGCTTGTGTTGTACCTGGAAAATTAATTGATTATCATCTGAATATGCATCCATTAACAATATGAACCATAAATTGTCATATGAAACCTATCTATGACATATTTGTGTAAGCATGTTTGACAACAAGAGGGAAATATCATCAAACATTGCTAGAGTCCATCGTCCGTGGCGTCAAATTGTTTCTGGTCAAATGTGCACAGATACTTTTTTTACCTTGTGTACATTGGCATAGGCTACACCTCCATTCACCCTCCAAGCAAGTCTTCGATTTTAACAAAATAAATGCGCGTGATTCTCTGTTACAGGCTCTCTAGACGGAACATCGGGGAGTTGTGCAATAGAGTGGCACATAAAACACATCAACTTAGCATAAGTTTGGTACAGAATGAAGCTAATGTCATAATGTTATAGGTTTTGTGTATTTCAGGTAATTACCACACATTATATATATATATATATATATATATATATATATATATATATATATATATATATATATATATATATATATATATATATATATATATATACCAACTTCCATTTCAAGAGTAATGTCAAAATGTGTTTATTTGCCTGCGTGTGTGTGTGTGTGTGTATTTACCAAAATAAGCTAAGGTTCTCACCAGCTTTGACGACGCTGCTGGGCAGAGCACAAAATATCTTGTCACTCAGCACATTTTAAAGCACCTACGTCGATTCGCTGCTGCACGCACTGACCAGGGGCTCTCTCCCCCACCACAGAGATAGAGCCCCCCAAATCTCACAGCAACGGGGTGTATGAGGTGGATTCGGACGAGGACTCTGGCGACGGTCCTATTCCGGCCACCCCAAGTCACCCCAGTAAAGGTACCACGCTACTGCACCACCACTTGGTTAATTTCTTAACATTAGTTGGCTCATTTGCATACTTACCTCTGTTATACGTATGTACCATCATGTACCTCATTTGCACTTACCTCACGAACCTCATATGCACCCTCACCTGGCTACTTTACCTGCAACACTTAGACCCTTATCTGACCATCTCACTGGTTTCACTTACACCTTCATTTATCTCATTTACACCCTCACCTACCTGTATCACCTGCCTCACTTGCACTTCACCTGCCTATCTGCCTCACATACACCCTCACCTACCTACCTCACCAGTCTCATTTACACTCACACTTGCCTCAGTCACTCACTTGACTACCTCACCTGCTTCACTTACATCCACACTTGCCCCATTTCCTTTCTACCTCTCCAACCTCATTACACCTTTACCTGTCTCACGTTTACTCTCGGCATGCAGCCTCACCTGACTCACTCACACTCACACCTGCCTCATAGCACCTGCCTCGCATACACTTGCTCTCCCACCTCCCCACATATCTAAGCCAAACCAATTATTTAGTTCCTTCAGCCTGCGTACATACCTGTAATATTTAATCTGTTCTTGCCATCTCCTGAGAGTTGTATTTAGTTAATAATAAGCTTTTCGAACTGGCGAGGTTATATTAAGCCTTCAGTTAGCCTGGCACTACCAGAGAATTCTCCTTAGTTGAATTTAATCGTCTGGAGATTGCAAGAATAAGATGTAAATTGTCACTAGATAAAGTAAGTGAAATTAGGTTAGGAATCTTATTTACCTATTTTTTTTTCTTCTCTTGTATGTGTTTTAATCTCAGACATTCGTTTCCGTATAGTAACTTTACTGCTACTTTGAATACGCTAATGTACTTTGTGTCGACTATTCTAATACCAGATGATTTTTTTAAGTGAAAAGGAATGCCATGAGTCAAAAGGTTAAATATTTTGTTTTAATTAACCTTATCGTCACTACGGACGGACGTGGGCATTTCAGTCAGTCTAATACAGATTATTTTGTGCTGCTGAGAAGAAACCCAGAGTCATGGCTATAACAATCACTTCCTGTCATATATGTTTCCAAGGTGTGGTATGTTTTCCTCACTGTTTCAGGCAAGTGTAAAACATTGTGTGACTTCATGTTAAATTTTCTTTGTGTGTTAATATTATCTTTTTGCTATTGTCCTTTCTCCCTATCCTCATGTCCTCCTGACGTCATTAAAAACTTCAACCCCCCCAAAAATTTATTAATTCATTTAAAACAGAACATACACAGCGCGCGTACTTCATTTTGAAAGAAACTGATCTCATGTTCATCGTAAGAGATTGAATACGCGTTCACATTTCCTTGTCTCTTAAAGACAACATAAAATTTTACATAGCCTCCTAGGTCTACAAAATGGATTTAGTTCCCTTAGCAGCTACGATAAACGTACTAATACAGCATTTTAACCAAAGAGGCTCATCTTCCTCTGTAAGGATCAGTTGCACGGTTATATGTGCCCTTGTGAACATAAGCCATTTTATTTTACTTTTGCCTAAACAGCAAACAACCGAAGTCAAACGCATTACGTTCAAACAGCAACTATCGTACATTAATAAAAAACATCATTATCTTTACACATAAACCTGTGTGAATATATGCAGCTGTTTCTTCTTTTATTTACCAAATCTGTGTCTACACTTCACTAACTCCAGAGCACAAGAAATTCGAGGACTCGCGCCATCCCAAGAGGGTCAATGATGTCACAGATGGATACCAGCGTCCTAAAAGCTTCGACAACAAAGGTGAGTAGGCGTATTTATGTATCTTAGCTATATTTCTACCTAGTCCCACTTTCAGAAGTCTCACTCCAGATAATTATGTATCACGCCCCAAGTTAACATTGTCACATTCACATACTCTTCTCTAGCAGTCTCTTATATGATACCAAGGTGTTCACAATACCAACCAACTTTATTCCGTAATCTATGTCACTGTTCGTTTAGCTGTCATTTTACACTTCCCTAAATTTTCCATTGTTGCATTCAGCATCCTAACTCCTTCAACAGTTCAAGTCTTTTCATCACCCACCACGTCCCCAAATTGTGAGACACCTTCATTACTTTCATTCTCAATAGATGTCACTATGTTATCATCTAGATTCACTTTAGAGACATTGCTACATGCCTTTATAAAACACTGAATTTAGTTAACATGCAGCACCATATCTGTATACCAATGTGAACAACTGAAAACTATTTATATATAAAAGAGAGGGGATAATGCTTAAGTAATAAAGACGTTACACAAACGATTAATACTGTAAAAATCCGGCAGGTAAGAGGAATGCCATCAATGCGGCAAAGAATTAGGGAAAAAAAATCAAATGATACGGAAGCAGAAACACTATAACCTTGCTGATGAGAGAGAGCAATCTGAGTGATGATAAGGGCAATATTGATGAGAATTTAGTAGAGTAAGGTATATACAATGATGTTAGAAGAACGAGGAAGGTTTGGTGAGGCAGACAGGTGATGCAAAGTGTTTTAAACTCATTCCATATAATTGTGTTACCTATGTACGAAATTCATTCTAGACTAAGTAGCTTGTTCTACCCTATATAATTCTGAATACGAGTAAGAATCTGACTATTTTTGTCCTGGTTTTGACATACAAGACCATCATTCTACCTTGATCCTACCTATGCTTATTTTAAGTGTTCCTGTTTCTGAAGTAAGCTAACATTCTCTCAACACTTAGGAGTTTTTGAACACCTCCTACATTACAGTCTCTAAATAGGGCCGTCACCCCCGTCCCCCTCCTGTCTAATTTTATAAGCCCAAAGCACCAAGTTGTCCAAATTAAATATTAAAGAGTACCATTCTGCCCAAATTTAATATACAAAATCACCAGGCTGTTCAAACTGACTGTATCATACAAGACCTTCACTCAGACAAAATTTTCTTATTAAGTGATGCTATATCAGTCTATTCAAAAGCGAGCACATCATTTTGTCCAAATCTTAACTCTTCAACCATACTAGATACATCATTCTGTCAAAATTCTGTCATCACTAATTCATACTGGTTACATCAATCTGCTCATATCTTAACTTTAACTCACATTACCTACTTTCTGTCCAAAAATTCTAACACTTAACTTTAACTTATAACTGGTATATCATTTTGCCAAGCTTTATCTTTCCTTAACTCATACGAACTACATTATTCAGTCTATATCCTTTTCATCATTTAGTCTCAAAGGCTGGACTTGCATAATTCGTTTTTCATAATGTTGTTTAGAAAGCAATGACCACCATAAACCAATTCACCATCAGTTTCTAAAGCAAGAAGTAAACTCCATTCCTCCTCTTATTTACAAAGCAATGTCATCATTATCCAGTCATTACGGTATTCATAAAGCAAAGTCCACGGTAATCCTTGGTTTTGCTGGTATTGTCGCTGCTACAAAACCATTCCCTGACCCTAGTTTTTGTTTTTGTTGTCGTTTCAGGCACAGGGCACAGGAGTAACCTTCAGAGGGGTCGCCAGGCTCCCAACTACAGTGACACCTATGGGAGTGGATCTGTTGGAGGGGTTCTTGTTCACACCCCCTTCGCCTTCAGCCTCCTCCTCACTCTCTGTCTCCTGAACTCACTGAAGAACATCATCGTCTAAGAATGCAAGGGTCATGCGGGATGGATATCGTCGTCAGAGCTCGAAAATGATATCGTCACGCGAAACTGTTTGGGGGGTGAAATCGAATAGCGCTGTCAATAACTGAGATCGGGTAAACTAACGCTTTCGTGTGAAACTCCAAGGGACATGTGGAAAGATCATCATTGACAGAGATTATGAAAGAAGTGGGAAAACTGTCATGTGTGGAAATGTGGGAAACTTGCAGGAAAAAAAAAACTCGTCCAACATTATGAGATACGCTTTAATAATACTTTGAGAAATTGCAAGGGACATGCAGAAAGGATACAGTCGAAGACTGTGAGATGCACAACAGTAATGTGTAAAATTTTGAGAGACATAAAGAAAGATGGTGAGGGACTAAGAGGGAGAGTATACCACAGACGTCAAAGATTATGAGAGGTGCTATAATATCATCTCTTCAAGTGAAATTTAAAGTGAAATTTGAGGGACATGCAGAATGCGGTTGAAACAATGAGAGACATAGCAAATGATGTCCTCCCTAAAAATTGTAAGGGCCATGCTGTGGGGATATCGTAGTTAAAGATTATGAGAGGTACGCTAAAATAATGTGTCAGCTTCTGAGGAATGCGTAGTAGCGATATCGTCTTCAGGTGTTATGAGGGACGCTATCAGCTAATGTGCTCACTTAAAATTATGAGACACGTAAAAGAGATAACTAAGGATGCGCAGAATGCATCCTACCTATAGCTATGTGGGGCGTTAGGAGATAATTGCATCGTCTAGTTGACAAGGGATGTGCAGAAAGAATTTATAAAAATAATAATAATAATAATAATAATAATAATAATGGAGAAACAAGCTCTCTAAACCTACAATTACAAGTCGCCACTATCTCCCATTCCTCGAAATGCACATCAGTCCCAAGTGTATGTAACGGGACTGCGTAATATACAGTATGAATAGAGTGAAATGGCCGCATCGCATACGCGAAAGATTATGTTACAACAATCAGGAACTGCAGCGTAAACCTCTATCCCCCTTCCTTTTCTGATCTTGCACCTTATACAACGTGTGATGAAAACCGTTTGACCCCTCTCAGTACTAATTCAGTAATTACAGGTTGACAGTGCTCCAGACACACGGAATAACTGTGAACTAGTACTACGGAAAAGGTTCTTGAAAGTGGAAAGAAATCTGTGGAAAGGCATTAAAAGACAGTGAGACAAAGGCTGTTGAAAAAAGGTTATCCGTGAGTGACTGTGACCTAGTGACGTGCAATATTCTTGGAAACTCATTTTATACATTTGCTTTATTCTCTTTTTCATTAACCTAATAAATTTACATATTAATTCTTAAAAAGTGGAACCTGTGCTTACACTGATAAAGAAAAGTATGACTGATATACAATATGAATTTTGTCACAGTAATTATTCTTATTTTTTTTTATTTATTCAATTTTGTTATTGAATATTTTTTGACAAAGAAGTCTCATACTAATAATATGTGCATGACTGTCATTTTATGTGAATATTTTAATCATAACCTAAAATACAAAAGAATGAAAACTTTGATTTGAAACAGATTGGAAGATTCACGAGGCTTCATTGTAAATCATACCCGTTAAGCATAATCTTGGCCATACATTTTTTCGGGTGTAGCGTCGTCTGCTCAGTCAAATATTCTGCTTTCATTTCACAGTAACCATGAATCAGTGAGTAAAAAAACAGGGGACTCCTTCAGATAAACGGAGCCCCTCTTACAGTTAGTAGGTGCGCTCCACTCATAATCGCACAATCGCACAATAGCAGTGTGAGAACAACACAGAAATATTAATGTTTGTAAAAGCCGAGAAGTTCGATTTGCACAACCAGTGATGATTCGTGTCTCCCACGGCGATCATTTGGAATACCATGACCTGAATAAATAAATAAATAAATAAAATTTGCTGATAAGATGTAACTGTCTTTGTTTGGATGTGTTAGTTATCTTCATTCGAACGCACCATTCACTACTTACTTCGTCAGCAGTTATGTTACATATACCTTATTAAGTATGCCAACTTGACTCAGTCTTTCCATGTGCATGTCTAGTCTCCAATACTCCCGGGAAAACACGGAGATAAAATCTCCACGGCAAGCGTGTGCATATCGAAGTTTATGTGGACTTTATTATGATGCCAAGCTGACATATCTTCTGTATTACCCGCTATATGTATTTACGAATCCGGCTGCATGCATCCGTTTTCACTCCCCTCTCATTCTTGCATCAATAGGAAACCGATGATGCCGAATGTTGTATTATGAATGGCCCGTAACACTATTAACCTAAGATGAAGGCAGCACGAAAATACATACCACGATACCACAAGGACACAAAAGGTGAAACTGAACCTGATAACCGGGGATGGAGCTGAAAATAATATAAGGTGGTGACAGAATGTCTAACATTGATTCTAATGGTGAAGTAGGATGGAGCTTAAGATAAATGGAAAAGGAAGTGGCGCTTGTGAGAACGGTGTCATGAATTAATGATAAACGCTGATTGTTAGAAGAGTATCATTAAATAATGTAATAAGGTGCTTGTGAAATTAGTCTTGTGAATTATTGATAAACATGATCGTTGACGGAGCAGTGTTGGCAATATAAGCTGACCGCATCCTTTCATGGGAAAAATGGTCAGGATGATGACAGAGATGACCATGATAATGATGGTAATGGCGATGATAGAACCTGCACAGAAGACAGACAGACTGTGACTAGTGAGCGTATATAGAGTCATGAGTGTTGTGGATCCGAATTATATAGAGTCGCATATAGATTCAGTCCATGAAGAGACACAGAATCATGAACGCTGTCAGACACTAGAGGCAACAGGATATACCTCCCTTGTATATATATTAAGGTATACACTATGCTCCCGTTTCTGAAGTGTTGTATCTGGGCTTCTCCCCTGTGTGCCAATATAACTTTTGCTTGTTGTTATAAGAGTATATAAATATATAAAATAAACTGCCTTGTAACGCGTAGCGAAGCGGATGAGGAGTTCGCTTCGTAGGCTAAGTGTAAGAGTGAGAGGAGGTGTACCAGTTTAATCTTTGTGTATTATATCGAAAAGGGTATGATTTTTGAGTTTCACCTGCGTCAGTGAATAATACTAGATAGATTTAAGCACTATATATGAGTCAGTGTATATAAAAGACGGTACTGTATATATGAAGTGAAGTAAGCTCAGTGAAGCTTGATCGATAGGTTTAAGTTTCACAACTCACATTAGGTCCGGCTACGGGGGTGCTTCAGTTTAATATAATTACACTCCCAGCCGGGTTATGGTGATCCGCCGAGATGCACCAGGTCATCGATGGTGATTGAAGTGACCCTAGCTATACCCGGCTCATTCCCCCAGCCACATACAACAGGCTGGGACCGCCATACTCTGCCGTAGCTTCGTGTATGGATTGATTCAGCCTACAATACTGGCTGTACGTAGCTTAGACTTGCTCTGCCAATTCAGCTCAACAGCACTTTGTAAAGCACGATTTTTTGGTTCAAAGCTACTTCTCAGACAGCGCCCTAACTTGAACTAGAAGTTTTGGGAGACATTCAATTAGGCAGCATTGTTAATTTTTCTTGAGACATGTTCATTCTGCAAGTTTTAGGAAGGTCACTATGCAGTTTAAGACACGACTGCACATCGCTCACCCACTCTCCATATTATCATACCACATATTACCACACTTTACACTGTGACACTTCATAGTGCAACGTCTAACAACGCAACACCTCTCACTGCCACACCATTGTATTCTAACACATTACCACAGCCCACACTACCACACTCCACATTACCACACCTTGTACTGCCACAACTCATACTGTCACACCCCACAATACCCTAACTCACACCAGCATACCTCACACTGCCACACCTTACACCACCCGAATTCACACTGCCACACTTTACACCACCCGAACTCACACTGCCACACTTTACACCACCCGAACTCACACCAACACACCTCACGGTCACATTCCACATTGTCACATCTCACGCAACCACATCACATCCTACCACAACTCATATTGCCACAAAGCAAAACCTCTTCCAAACCTCACAGTCTTACGCCTTCTGTCTCCCGGTGCACAGAAATTTTATGTATGTCCTGTACTTATAAGTTACTTGGGACTGCTAGATTTGGCTTTCCCTAAATTGAAGCACTGTGTAAAAAAAAGTTTCCGCTTCGTGAGATTTACTATGTTATGGCGTATATAACATCTTCCAGCTTAGTACTGTACATCATAGATATTTTATACAGATGTGAAGACCTAGTATTTTGATCAGTTTTCCATATCATAGTAAGAGACAAGATATTACCGCACTCAAGAATGTGGCCGACATCATTAGAAAATATATATATATATATATATATATATATATATATATATATATATATATATATATATATATATATATATATATATATATATATATATATATATATATATATATATATATATATATATATATATATATATATATATATATATATATATATATATATATATATATATATATATATATATATATATAATGCGTATCAACTTTTCTACCCTGGTCATAATGGACTTACTCAGAAGGGCAAGTGTTGTAAGCGTCATTGTCTGTGGTATCTGGCACGCTTAGCTGGACGTGACAGTGATGACCGTATTAATAAAACTGAGTACGCGAAAGTGAAGGCAAGCCCCCAAAATATGATAGAAATTTTTTTTTAGTCACCTGTGTGGAGAGGGAGTTGTCAGGCTACAGCAAAGGCGAGAAAGGAGAAAGGTGAAATTTCTCACTTTCTGAACCAACTACTTTAATAAGGTCATAAAATACTGTGGGTTTGCCTTGACCTTCTCTATCTGAGGTTTCACCCTTCACCTCGAGGACGACTTTTAGCTTTGTTCATGCCATCACCCGACGAATTTATATATCTTTGAGGAGATCATTCATAGTGGAGGAGTTCAGTGGAGAGTCTTCCAAGCCTCTTCACTGTTAAAAGTCTTTCCAAAGCTAAATAAATCACCTGGAAGTAGCCTGAGCAATAATGAAAAGAATCGT
This sequence comes from Coenobita brevimanus, assembly GCF_032717465.1. Lineage (NCBI taxonomy): Eukaryota > Metazoa > Arthropoda > Malacostraca > Decapoda > Coenobitidae > Coenobita > Coenobita brevimanus. Next base: position 3,822,413 of record NC_137018.1, on the reverse strand, counting down.
CATCGGAGTGAAAAGGATAAATGATACGGCTCTAAGATTTTCGATGTCTACCTCTCTTCGGACCACACTTTGGGACACTGAACATACATATCGCTTATGTGGTTAAGTGCTGTGCTAGTGGTGGACTCGCTGATATGGCACACAGATTTCCCCACCCTTCTTTCCTCACCCAACTTTCCCCCACCCATCTTTCTCCACATATCTTTCCTCACCCATCTTTCCCCACCCATCCACCACCCCACACTGTCCCAGCTCATCTATCCCCTTCTGCATCGTCATAACACGATCATCAGTTCGTTCATGCATTTTCACCTCTCTTTTTTTTCTTTTTTTTTCCGCTATTTTCGTTCCAGTTACGTCTTGTCATCTCCTTTCTCGCCACCCTCAGAGGATCGTTATTGACATTAGGAGATTCGATCCTCCTGAAGGGGTTAATGAATGTCGTATCTAACCCCCTCCAGTTCAAAGTCTCCATTTTTACCAAAGCATAATCGCAAGAAAGTAACAGGAAAATATAACACGATGTCTGAGTGAGGTGGAAGGTTTGTATGTCACTTTACTGAGGAAATTATAACTTAACTCCCACAGACTCTTAGGCCCGAATTCTAGTCTGTCAAGGAAGCCCCTAACACCTATTTCTAAGCGATTTATTTTGCTTATTGCACTTTATTGTCCTCTTTTGTGTTCCATAAATCCTTCCAATATCGCCACTATCTGCATTAATAACGTAAAAGATAGCCTAATTACCGTAAGAACATCGATAAATGAATCGTTATGGAAGAGGTGTGAGTGAGCTTCATTAACTGACGAGAACACTAGCCTTAAATTTCACTCTCAGCTAAACCAAATCCTTTATCGCTAGTTGAATTAAAAATGAGTTATCCCAATTGTTAAAATGGTATTAATAACAATATTAGCACCCTCAGTCTCGTACAACTCACTCTCAGCTAAATGAAACAGTCCCATCAGAGAGAGAGAGAGAGAGAGAGAGAGAGAGAATTTTTTAACGCTTGAACTAGAAAGCACACAGAGTGCGCATACCTCCGTCAATGCCACTGCTATTAAAAAGGATTCGGATCCGGATCAGTAGAGATATTGTGGAATACTTAGGATCCAAATTCGCCCCCAAATTTAATCAGTTGTTCCTTGACCCATTGCCCACTCTTTCACAAAATTTTATTGAAATTCATCGAGAACTTTTGGAGATATTATGCGAGGTACGTAGGATCCGGGTCCTGATCCGGATATGCCCCAAAATTTACTTAAGTGTTTCTTGGCCCATGGTCCACCCTTCCACAAAATTTCATGAAAATTAACTGAAAACTTTTGGAGATATCGTGTGGACAAACAAACACACATAGGTGAATACATAACCTCCTCCAATTTCGTTGGCGGAGGTAATGGTAAGTGAATGGAGGGGTGGCTCATAGTCTGCAAACCATGCAATTGATTGTTCCCTTATCTTTGTGTTCTCTGTCTGTCTGTCTGTCTGTCTGTCTGTCTGTC